>NW_026068754.1:14485-15138 GCF_014885135.2 Alexandromys fortis
GTGTGTGTGTGTGTGTGAGAGAGAGAGAGAGAGAGAGAGAGAGAGAGAGAGAGAGAGAGAGAGACTGAGATTGAGCTCTGAGTTTGTGCTGTAGGAAAGCCATCCACCAACAGAGGACCATCTCTTGCTCTTGGATTTTTTGTTGTTAGTTTTTATTATTTTGGTTTTGTTTTGGTGTGTCTGTTTTGTTGTCCCGGAAACAGGTCTCTCCCTCTGTGTAGTTTTGGTTGGTTTGAACTGAGAGAGCTGCCTCCCTTTGCATCTTGACTGCTCGGGTTAAAAGCATGCCTGTTTTGTTGTTTAAAGCTTCGGTTCACTAAATAGCCCTGGCTGGGCTCAAACACACAGGTTCCACCTGCCTCTGCCTCCTGAGTGCTGGGATTAAAGGTGTGTGCTATCATTCCTGGTTCCTTTAGGTTTTTTGAGACAGGGTTTCCCTGTAGCTTTGGAAGCTGTCCTGGAACTAGCTCTTGTAGACCAGGCTGGCCTCGAACTCACAGAGATCCGCCTGCCTATGCCTCCTGAGTGCTGGGATTAAAGGTGTGCGCCGCCACTGCCTGGCAAGCATCTGGATTTTTAAACTGGATGTGGAGCTGCAGGCCCCACAATCCCAACATTCCAGGGTTGAGTTAGGAGGAAATCAAATTCAAGGC
>NW_026068755.1:0-3154 GCF_014885135.2 Alexandromys fortis
GCTGGCCTCAACTCACAGACATCTGTTTGCCCTTGCCTCTGCCTGCCGAGTGCTGGGATTAAAGGCGTGTGCCTCTGCTGCTGCCACTGACGCTACCACCACCTGGCTCCATAAGAGCCAAAATCACCTAACAAAAATCTAAGTACTATACATGAGAAGCCCTCTTTTGTTGTTAGCTCAAGAAATTCCCAAAACGTACGCCCTGTTACTGTTGTTGCCCTTGGTTACCTCAAAGAAGTGGAAGGTAAGTCTTGGTTCCTGAAGACACCATGTGCTTCTGAAACATGGCCCAGACATCCCTGATCTGGAACTGCTCCAAATGCCCCCTCCCTGAAGACTGGCTCTCATGGTACCAAAAGGCACCCTGAAATCTTCCCAAAGGAGGGAGGCAACCAAGAGTTCTACCCTGCTGTGTTGCCTGTGAACCACACTGACAGCGTGGTACTCTGAGGGCGTGCACAGTTGGGGCTCACAGAACTTGATGGTAATGAAGAGGGAGACCATGCTGTGTACTAGAAACCTAGCTACCACTCAGTGCTACTGAAGTCACGGTTATTGGAGGAGAATCAACAACCACTAATATATTAAACCAGCACGTTCCTACAACAGTCTATTAACATTTTCCTTGTACCCACAGTTAAGTGTAGTCTTCTCCCCTCATCAAGAAAACTTCTCTTTGCAACAAATGGAGACCACTACAGAAAACCACAACCAATCAAAATGCAGAGTTGTGGAGTCCAGTCCCAATGGATACATTTACAGAACATTCTCATACCTGAGTCTCAGGGGACATTGATGAAGAGGGGCCATAGTGATTGTAAGAGCCAAAGAGTCAGGATCAGGAAGTTTGTCTGAGATTGTGTCTTTTAGTAACAGCAGAGGCTATACCCATGAGGTCTCACCAACATGACTGCCCAAATGTGAGTTGAACAAGGATGACACCAATGGGCATGCCAAACTGGATGAAGAAGAGCCCACGAGGCCTCCACCTTACACCAAGAACTATAGGCAACTAAGAGAAAGCTGGAAGTGGAGAGCACATCAGTTAGTTGCTCAGTGCTGCACGACCATCCCTGAAAACATACATACATATAGGGATATATTTAGGACTATATATGTATATGTGAATACATATATACATGTAATAACAACTAGTGAAAAAGCCATGAATATGAAGGAGAGAAGAGAGGGGTGTATGGGAGAGTTTGGGGGGAGGACAGGAAAGGTAAGGGATAAATATTGTAATTAAATTTTAATCTCAAAAATTATACACACACACACACATATAAAATGACACTGTTTCATTTTGCTCAGCTACCTGAGAGTAAGTTGCAAGTATCATGGCCCTTCACCCTTAGATACTTATACATACATATATACACACACATATATATTCTCTAAGAATGTATACATTTAAGAATGTGTGTGTCTCTGTGTGTATATATATGTATATATATGTATGTGTATATATATATATATATATATATATATTCCTTGAACACTCCATACATTTATCATTTATACAATGTATCTTGATATTAACTACCCCTGTGTCCCACTTTAATTTCCCCAGGATCTCCCATCCTAACTCCTTTCCAACTTCATGTCCTCCTTTTATATTTATTTGTTTGCATATTTATTTGTTTATTTATTTTTAGCCCATTGGATTTAATTAGTGTTGCCATGAACTTGGGACCATCCACTGGGTTATTAGGAAACCTATCAGTGATTGCAATCCTAAAGAGAAGTGACTCTTGCTCCTGCAGGAACCATCAACTGTCAATAGTCCCTCAGCTAGAAGTGGGACCTTGGGAGCCCCACACTAACCCCATGCTTCAATTTTAACTGTCTTTTTCTTGAGCAGATCTTGTCTATATAACCATAGGTTGTTGAAATTGGAGCGGCGGGGCTGTGTCCCCAGCACCCCAACCGCCTGCTAGCTTATGCCCGAAATAACAACACACAAACTGTATTCATTTAAAGACTGCTTGGCCCATTTCTATCTAGCCTCTTCTAGGCTAATTCTCACATATTAATTTAGCCCATTTCTAATAATGTGTGTAAGCACCCCAAGGTACGCTTACTGGGAAGATTCTAGCCTATGTCCATCTTGGGTTGGAGCTTCATCGCATGTGCCTCAGAGAGCAGAGCTATCAGGAGAGCAGAGCATGGCGTCTCTGCTCTAGAGAGCAGAGCTGTCGAGTCTCTCCAGGAGCAGAGCAGAGTCTGACCTCACTTCCTCTTTCGCCCAGAATTCTATTCTGTTTCCTCCTCCCATCTATGTTCTAAGCTATGAGGCCAAGCAGATGGTTTATTATAATTAACCAATGACCTTCCTCCATCAATAGGTGCAGTGAATTCATGTGCGCAATAGCCATGTCCTGTCTGGAGGACAGCATTTCATCACAATCCTCACCATCTTTCTCTTCCTACATGTTCCTTTCAATTCCTTGACGTTTCCTGAGCCTTGCTAGGCTGATGATACAGTGTAGATTTGTGCTATCTACAGCTAGCTGCACACCTGAGTACACTTATTAGTTCTCAGCTCTAGATGGAGCTTTCCTGTGTTGGCAGCCTCTCTTCAGTAACCACTTAGTGTCTTCATACTACTTATAAATGCTCGTTCAATAGCTCAGGCTTGTTACTAGCTAACTCTTATGTTTAAATTAACACCTATTTCTTATCTACACTCTGCCACATGGTTTGGTACTTTTTCTCAGCACGGCATGCTTATCTTGATTCTCCCTGCATCTGCTGGTGACTCCATTCTCTCCGCCCTTCTTCCTCTCATTCTTAGTTTGGCTCTTCTGCCTCTCTTTGTGCTGTTCATCTATTGGCCAGTCATCTTCTTTATTAAACCAAAGACAGTGACATATATTCACACAGTGTCAAGGAATATTCCACATTCAGCTTTTTGACAATAATACATCTCTGCATTAGTCATTACTCCAGTGCAAAAAGAAGCCTCTCTTGGCAAGGTTGACAACAGAACAAATATATGGATATGAAATAAATATTTATAGGCATATTACACACTTTTGAACCCAGAACTTAGGAGGTAAAGGTAGGTACATTCTTTTTTTTTTTCAAGTTATTTTTTTTTAATTTATTTATTTATTAAAAATTTCTGTCTCTTCCCCATCGCCGCCTCCCC
>NW_026068755.1:3607-7784 GCF_014885135.2 Alexandromys fortis
AGAGAGAGAGAGAGAGAGAGAGAAAGAATGTGTGAGTGTTCTCCACAATGTGTGGATACTCACTTTTGCAAGGGATCTGAGGTTTAAACTTAGTTCATGAGGCTTGTACTGCAAACATTCTCTCTGAGCCACCCCTTTGGCCCTTTTTGGTCATAATTCTGATTAAACTGGAAACAGGGACGTTGTAATTTTCTCTCTGTATGAGCATTCTTTCTTATTCTTATTGCCAGCTGGCATGTTTGTTTCCTAACTGTCCTTGTGCACAGATACACACTACACTTTACCTTAAGGATAACTGCACTCTTCTACTTCTACTTCCTGTGTGCTTTAAATGTTTAATAGAGTGAATGAACATTCAGCATGGATTGAAAAGGGGAGGGGTTTGTAGTTGCATGCTCCCCAAGTCATTCTGCTCTCACATTATCTAATGCCAGGTAGTGTAGATCCCAGAGAAGGGTACAGAAAACAACGTGGGAAACAGTTTAGTTTTATGGAAAAAGATGAGATTGACCTTAGAGCCTCTGAATTTATCATTCAGCTAGCCATTTCCTGTAGGGTAGTGGAGATAGGTGGTGGAGCTCAGATGTCAGGTAAGGACTAGGGATGGGTGATGAGGAAGCAGTTAAAAAGTTACAGGTTAACACCTGATATTTAACTGGTAGGCCTGCTTTTAGTTTTACATTGCAATTCAGGTACTCTATCATGTTTGGATGATTTAATGTATCACTCTGTAACCCAATATGAAGAGGCGGTTCATTGTTCTTTCTTTCTTGTAAAACAACTGCCAGACCACTGTCATTCTTAAATATGCCTCCATTCTTTTCTCAGGTTCTGGGAAATTCTGGATTGTTTAACAAGCATGGACTCCAAATGCAGCAGCAGCAACAAAGGAATCTCTCACTGCATGAATACTTGAGTATGGATTTATTGCGGGAAGCTGGAATCTCTGTTCCCAAAGGCTTCGTGGCAAAGTCAGCAGATGAAGTTTATGCAATCGCCAAAAAATTAGGTATTTAAAAACAAACAAACAAATAAAAACGCTTAGTCACCTTGTCACAAACTTGAGTAAGATGGAAGCTTTATTTGTGGTTTGATAACTTTTGACATTTGTTTATTTTGGGAGGTAGGTTCTCACATTGCCAAGAATATCTTTGAACTAAGATTCTCTTATCTTTACCTCTTAAAAAATGCTGGGAGTAGGGATTAGGTGCATGCTACTACATTTGACTTGGCCTTTTTTAAAAAATTTTTTTTGAGGGGGCTGGAGAGATGGCTCAGTGGTTAAGAGCCTTGCCTGCTCTTCCAAAGGTCCTGAGTTCAATTCCCAGCAACCACATGGTGGCTCACAACCATCTGTAATGAGGTCTGGTGCCCTCTTCTGGCCTTCAGGCATACACGCAGAAAGAATATTGTATAGTAAATAAATAAATAAATATAAAAAAAAATTTTTTTGAGAAGGTCGGATTTTACAGTTGTTGAAAATTTACAGTTATTATAAGATAATTTTGAGCTGTAGTGTAGTGATTTAGGAACCACTTATATTGGTGATAGGATGTGGTTTGAAACCCTCTTCTTAGCTAGAACAGACTTATGGGAAAAGTGAGTCTTTATACTTTGTAGCTTGAAGGATGGTGTCTGTGGCGAGGTTTTTTTGTTTTGTTTTAGAAAAATTTTGGTGGGGAATCTTAACTGTTCATATGTGGTTGTGGAGAGGGGCCACGGACGTCTTTGCTTCCCATGTGGGAAACAGATGAGTAGGGATAAAGAAGCTGAGCTAGGCTAAGCTCCGTAGAAGCAAGTGGTGTCTTACCTGCTCACCCATCCTTCCCAAAGGCTTAGAAGATGCCTGATAGGTGTAGGAGGAAGCTGCTTGTTGGTTCCTGGTTGCTCAGCCCCGAAATAATCACACAGAAACCATATTATTTAAATCACCTCTTGGCCCATTAGCTCTAACTTCTTATTGGCTAATTCTTACATCTTAATTTAACCCATCTCCATTAATCTGTGCATCGCCATGAGGTCGTGGCCTACCAGCAAAGTTTCAGCATGTCAATGTCCGGTGGTGGCTTCTAGGCTTCTCTCTGACTCCACCTCCTTTCTCCCAGCATTTCATTTAGTTTTCCCTGCCTAGCTCTATTCCCAATAGCTCTGCTATAGGTCCAAAGCAGTTTCTTTATTAACCAAAGATATTCACAGCATACAGAATCCTACATCAGTTAGGTAATCGGTATGTATTAGAGTTTGTTAAACAGGTTCTGGAGTTGCCCATATTTACTATTACATTCTTTTATTGAGAGAATCCTTAATAACTTCCATTAATTTGTTGTAGAAGTATCTTAAACAAGTTTTGATTTTAGGAAATAAGTCTAAATTTACATTTTAAAAGGTTTAGCATGAAAACATAATGAAATAGTGTAGTGTCTGTACATCGTTTTCTGTGTTTGAAGTGTGAGCAGTTTTTATGTAGGGGAGTAGCAGTCATCTTGGGTGGGCTTGTGGTTACTATGACTTTAAATGTGTTCAGTGAACTTTGTGCTTATTAGCTTTTCACACAGACTACAGAGCAGCTAGTCTTAAGTGTTAAACCCAGACTACTAAGAAGTGTTTAAACTTACGCTTACTTTAGCTGTAAAAGCAAGAACGTTCTTTAAAAATGAGAATGTTACTATATAAATTGTTTTCAATGAGAGGGCTACTCTTTTCCTGACTTGAGAGTATGACTTTATAGTTTTTATTGTTATAATAAATTTTTTTCAGATTATTCAGTAAAAGTTTTGTGGAATACTAATTTTAGTGAAATGCTTGTTAATTATAAATGCAGTAGGGTTTGAATTTGTGTATGGTCAATGTTAGCAGGTCCTGATTTGTTTATTAATGACGTCAGTAAAACTGTACCTATTTCCAAAATATTACTTTCTTCACTTAGTTGAGTTTTTTCCCTGAAACAATAATTGAAAAACTTTTAAAAAAAAACGACAATTATTTTGATACTTTTATATTTGTGACAACTTTTATGGATTAGGACTTAGACCTGTGAAGGGCAGGTGGGAACTTTGACTTTTTAAAAATATGATACTTTAAAAAAAATTATTTGTGTGTAGTGTGTGTGCCTGTGTGAGTACATGTGTACCACATGTATACAGTTGCCAAGAGGGCCCAGAAGATGGTGTGAACTTCCCTGGAACTGGAGTTCAAGGTGGTTGTGAACTTGCTTTGATGTGGGTCTTCTGCAGGATCACCAGGCCATCTCTCCAGCCTTGGGAGCTCTGCCCTTGAGGCCAGTGGAAGGGCACTGTCTAGGCTCTCCAGTCATGACAAGTTTTAAGAAAACGTTTTAGTCTCAATGTTGTGCTTTTAATGCCTTCCAAAGCTTTAGTCTGAGAATTGCTCAAATACTTTTAGTATACTATTGCAGAAATGTGAGTGCCTAATCTTTAAAAGACAGAGATTTTTAAATTTATTTATTTATTCTTCTCTGATATTTACATCCCAACCACTGTTTCCCCTCTCTCCTTTCCTCCCAGTCCCTCATCCTGCCTCTCCCCCAGATCCGTTCCTCCTCCATTTCCTTTTAGAAAAGGGCAATCCTCCTGGGATATCAAACAAATATGGCATAACAAGTTACAGTAAGACTAGATACATGCTCTTATATCAAGACTGGACAAGGCAACCCAGTAGGAGGAAAAGGGTCCCAGGAGCAGGCAAAAGAGTCAGAGGCAGCCCCTGCTCCTTCTGTTAGGAGTCCCATAAAAATACCAAGCTATACAACCATACCATTTATGCAGATGACCTAGGTGAAACCCATAAAGGTTCCCTGATTGTCACTTCAGTACTTCATTTTGAGCCCCTATGAACCCTGGTTAGGTGATTCTATGAATTGTGTTCTTATGTTGTCCTTGGCTTCTGTGGCTCTTCTTCTGTGGAATTCTCTAAACTCAGCCTAATCTTTGACTGTGGGTCTCTACATCTGTTCCTATTAGTTGCTGGATGAGGCCTCTCTGATTGATGATTGTACTAGGCTCTGTTCTATGAACATAGCAGAATATCCTATGGTTCATTTTATTCTCTCTCTCTCTTTTCTTTTCTTTTCTTTTCTTTTCTTTTCTTTTCTTTTCTTTTCTTTTCTTTTCTTTCTTTCTTTCTTTTTTTTTTTTTTTTTTTTTTTTTTGCTAGTCAC
>NW_026068755.1:12655-14988 GCF_014885135.2 Alexandromys fortis
CCTCCCTCCCTCCCTCCCTCCCTCCCTCCCTCCCTCCCTCCCTTCTTTTCCTCTCTTTCTACTGATTTCTTTGTTATTTGAATCTTGCTCTATTTGACAGTTTACTAATGTTGATCTTTTTTAGCTGGCTAATTCTTAGTTTTGTTAATTATTTTTAAATTCATGTCATATTATCATCAAATGGCTATCCTATGTTCTAGTATGTTACCGTTGATTAAGTTTTATGATGGCTGCTTAAATCAGTCCTCTTCTGAGGTACTCTGATTGCTACCCCTCTCTTGTCATCTGGAAGCAGTTAAGAGCAGTGTTTTACTAGGGTTTCTATTTCTGTGAAGAGACACCATGACCATAGCAACTATTATAAAGGAAAACATTTAATTGTGGTGGCTTGCTTACAGTTCAGAGGTTTGGTTCATTTTCTTCATGGAAAGCAAGGCAGCATGCAAGCAGTCATGGTGCTAGAGAAGGAGCTGAGAGTTCTTACATCTTACAAATAGCAAGTGGTCTGTGAGCATATGTGAGCCCTCACAGCCCACCTCCACAGTGACATACTTCCTCCAATGAGACCACGCTTACTCCAACAAGGCCACACACCTCAGTAGTACTCCTCCCGTTGGGATCATTTTCTTTCAAACCACCACAGGCAATATGCACCCTATAACCCCTAATAATATTTAAGGTGACCTCTGAGAGTGGGCAATGAAGGGCTAGGAGATAGACAGATTCCCTGATAGACAGATAGGGAGAGGAGCCATGACTAGGAATAAAGGTGGTGAACTTTCAAGATAGCTTTTTCTTCATTCTCCTGACCAAAGACAAGTCTGGCAGCTTAAAAAGGCCTTGTGGACTTTTCTCCTGACAGTGAGGCCCCTGCTGATTTAATCATTGTGCTTATGCCTTATTTTCTTCATGCTTTTTGTAGCAATAGCCAGGGCTGTTATTGCAAGGTGGTTTGTTTTCTTTTTATTTACTTGTAGGAGGACCAAGAGCTCAGAAAACCTGCAAATTTTTTCTTAGATGCTTTCTTGTTTTCACTTAAGCAGTACTTTGATGCCCCTTGTTTTATGTGTGAAAAATGCATGTTATATTTCATATATTTGATTATATATATTTGAAATAAGTGTGTTTTTAAATCTTTTTCTCTTATAGGCTAGGTATCAATTTTGTTTTCTTTTTCTGCTTCTTTTACATTTCTCTCAGTTAAACATTTATAGTGGTTACTTGTTGGAGATATGCTACATTGTAAAGAAAATTTAAATATGATGTGGGAACAGTAGATAGAAATCTGATAGTGCATAGGTTAATTTAAAAATTGTATTGAGTCTACAGTAAAATTTGATACTTTGTCTTCTTCCTCTCTTACAGGGCCCTGTATTGATAGGAAGTGCACAAGGTGGCGTTAACATTGAAGATGTGGCTGCTGAGAATCCTGACGCCATTATTAAAGAACCTGTTGATATAGTAGAAGGCATCAGAAAGGAACAAGCTGTGACAGTATGTTGTGTTCTAAAACATCTTTAGTTTTTAGTGAGATAATTATAATACTTAAGAAAATATAGTTAACTTTGTAAAACACTAAACAAAGCAGTTTGTATTTTGAAATTACAGTTTTTGAAAGTACCTACAGTATTTTTCTTTGTAGGCTTCATAAATGTTTCTGTTTTTTCTTTAAAAAACAGGGCTGCTTTTAATTGTCCCCACCATGCCATTGCTGTACCAGTAACACTAGCAATAATTCCTTAAGTTTTCACATACCTAGTCATTGTCAGCTCCCTAACCATCTCAGTATTGCTTCTTAGAGAAGTCAAGACCATAAAAGGCCCTTCACTGTGACTTATTAATAAGTCATACAGCACTTTTTTTCTTATGTATATCGGTCTCCTTTTCCTCACTTTTGAATTTCAGTTTATTTGTTGAAGAATCGGGTGATTATCGATCATTGTTTTCATAGTGTGAGTCATTTTAAATGTCCCCTGTCCCCATTTTTTCCCTGTAAATTGTAGAGAGGCTGTCTTAAAGCACACAGAGTCACATTTGTTTACTGTTCCTCTGGTTTTCTGTTCTTTCCTCCCCTCCACCCAGCCTCTATACGTCCTTCCAAACAAAATGCGGTATCTTTGAGGATTGCTTGATATTTTATTGATGTTGTTAAATTACATTATTTGGTTTATGTATAAAAGTAAGTTAAATAGTTTGCTGTGGATATAAACACAAGGCTCATCAGTTGCTGTGAATACAACATTGTTAAAATTGAAGCCTAGCAACAGCAGAATTTAACTGGCACAGGGCTCCTAGGACAGAGGGGCTTTCTCTAGTGAGACCGTGGCTTAAAC
>NW_026068756.1:0-3818 GCF_014885135.2 Alexandromys fortis
CTCTCTCTCTCTCTCTCTCTCTCTCTCTCTCTCTCATCAGATCCCAGAGCAGCAGCAAGGAGCCCCTTTGAGGTTTCTGGCCTTTACTCATTGACAAAAAAAATTTTTTTCTTTTGCATCTCATTGAGGCTTCATCTTCCTAAGCTGTACAGAGAGACAGGTGTGAGAAACAAAGGGGAGGGATGGAGAGATGGCTCAATGGTAAAGGGCACTGACTGCTCTTCCAGAGGACACGGGTTCAATTCCCAGCACCCACGTGGCAGCTCACAACTGTCTCTAACTCCAGTTTCCAGGGATTCGACACTCTCACACAGACATACATGCAGGAAAAACACCAATGAACACACACACACACAAAACCCTTTAAAACAAAAAGAAACAAAGGAGCATTGCAGCTGATAACGGATCTTGGAGGCACACACACAAACCGAACCTGGAGTCGGAGAGCTGCAGTTCAACATGCTTTATTATGGGGGAGTGGTGCAAAGCGGGCTGGGGACGAGGCTCAGTTATGGAGTGTCCTTGGCTCATTTCGCAGATCGGTATTAGCCGAGTGTGGCTGCACAGGCCTGTCATTCCAGCACTAGGGAAGTGCAGGCTGGAGGCTCGGAAAAGTACAAGGAAGTCTAAGCCAGAAGTCTAAGCTAGCCTGGGCCACAGGAACCCTGCCTCCAAATAAATAAATAAGTAAGTAAGTAAGTAAGTAAATAAATAAATGGACTCATAGATTTCCATTGTTCTGATTTTATATTGCCTAACGATTGTTAGCGAGCATTAGGGTGCTTGGATCCTGTGGAGTCCTCAAGTTCGTATCAAGCAGAACTCACGTTTTCCACCCACATCATGAGTCTGCTTGCTTCCGGCAAGCATACTTGGGGATATCTCCCAGTTTAGTTATTTACCTGCCTCTGAGAAGTCCTGTTCCCTTCCTCCGTGCCCACACCTCCATGCTTGGTCTTTCACAGACACTGAGAACCTGACGAGGAACCGCCCTTGTGGGGAACAACTCATAATTGCAGGTTCTTTCTACACTGGGATGAGGAAGAAGTCGGTACAATTTTGTTTTCAACGGAGCCGACAGTTTTGTTTTGTTCGACTTCGTTAGTCTGAAATGATTTGTTGATTTGCTATTGTGTGAACCCAGCTCAATCCCATAGCACTTCTGTGACTGTTGCGGGGCGGGGGAAAGCAGAAACAAGGAGTGAAAAGGGTAATTAAAGTGCGGGCCAGGAGATGGGGTTTCGTGCCAGTTCGGTGACCCAATGCTACGTGCCCCTGGGCCAGTCACTGCAGCTGCTGGGGCCTCAGGCACCTCCAGTGTGACACCAGGAGGCTGGGTAAGGCTAAGCCGCAAAGGGCTGGAGAGTCACTGACAAGAATGACCCCTTGAGTGGAGAAAGTGAGGCAGAGGTCCACTGTGACCCTAGGAGGGTGTTGGGGACTGTGGACCCCCAGACCCTGAATTTCCTGTAAACAACTTGTTATGCTTGCAGCTGCTCTGAGTAAAACAACTTGTTTTCCTGTGTTTGCAGCTGCTCTGAGTAAAACAACTTGTTTTCCTGTGTATGCAGCTGCTCTGAGTGCAAGACCCTCGGGAATTCCCGATGGCAGGGGAGTGGGTTCTGGGGGGTTTGCCTGGGGCATGGCTATCAGTTAAGGATCTCTATATAAGCTTCCCTGGAGCACAATAAAGTTGGCATTCTTGTTTCAAGAATGACCTGTGTCCCTGTCTCTGTGTATGTGTTTAAATCTCCAGACCCTTTCCTGGCTTGCATACCGTCCCGTAGTGCAGGCCTTACAGAAGAGCAACTTAAGGACAATAGTTCCGCTCAGGAAGAGAATACAAGTTTTGTGACGACTTATTTAGCAAACTCACATTATTTTGGTGGTAATTTTTTAATTTATTTCAATCCAAAAGCTTTTATTTTAAAATGGCAGAGGCAGGGATTGAAACCTAGGACCCTGTGTGCACTGTGTTCACACCCTCTACTACACAGTCACACCTCCAGGTCTGTGCTTTTCATTTTGTAAGCATTGTTCTTATTCTTTGTTTTAAGTTGATACATGTTTCTTAAGGGATATTTAGTGAGCACAAATTAACAGAAGAAAATCCACTCTTCTTTCCTTCCTTCCATTCTTTCTGTCTCCCTTAGCCCAGGTTGGCCTCTAAGTCTCTAGGTAATTGAGGATGACCTTGAACTTCTGCTCTGGCTGAGTCCCCCTCCCCTCCCAATGTTGGAATTGTGAGCAGGTTTTACTAGGCCTGGTTTATTCAGTGCTAGGGTAGAACTCGGGAATCATGCATGCTGGGTAAGCACACTACCAACTGAGCCACATCTCCAGCCCCTTGTGTTTAGTTACTGGTACATTTTAGTTGTGTGTGTCTCGAAGGACAGCTGCCACTACTACTTAGGTCCCAGCGATTAAACTCAGGCCAGGAGGTGTGGGTGGAGGTACCTTGACACAGTGAGGTGTCTTGTCCTGTTTTTACTTTTGAGATCAAGCCTCTGTGTGTAACCCAGGTTCCGTCTCCCAAGTGCTGGGACTGCAGGGCTGTGCCTTTCTACCTAGCTCTTGTTTGTTGTGAAACATAGCCTTGCTATGCAGTACAAGTTGTCCTCGAACTTGCTGTGATCCATTTTCTTGCTTAGTTTTCTGTGCTCTGGGATGGACCAGCATGAGCTATAACTACTGGCTGTAGAAAGTAGAACATTTAAATGACCTGCAGTCTGTTCCATGGTATGTGGCACCTGAATCAAATTTGTAAGAATTCTGACACCACTCTTGGTGTGAAAGTGTCCCTCACTCCCGTTCAGTTGGTGTTAGCTGCTGAGCGTTGTGCAAGCTGCATTGCTCCTTCTGAATTCCACCCACGAGAAGCCCACACGAATGCTCCTGGAACATAGAGGCATCCCTGAACCTCACAGCGTTACACAAACCCCATCACACCCATCCCCAGGGGCAGATGGGCACTCTACTAGCCTGTGCTTCATGGTCTGTCCCGCCCCACCTCAGCTGCCTCAAGGAAACTGGACAACCAATACCTGCTCTGCTGCTTCTGCTCTGGAGCCCAAGGCCAGCGCCCGCTTCGTTTTTCCACGTGGCCTATCTTGTTTTCCATCTCTCTTCATTTGTTCTGCTGTTTGTCTCCTTCCCCTTGCTGGGTGACCCAGTAGTGGGCAGCCTGGCCAGCAGACCCAGCTTCCCTGCAGAACTGCAGCTCTTTTTCAGTGTTTAGGTTTAAGATGCGCATTGGGGCTGAGGGGTAGAGCGCTCGCCTGGGAAGTACGAGCTCCAGGTTTGTTGTCCATTCCCACAGAGTAAAACTGATTTTACTGTGTCCATGAGTTCACTGTGCGCTGGCCTTCACTTCCCACCTGTCTGGTGTTTTCCTGTCCTTGCTTCGGATGACAGTAGGAAGAGTGATGGACAGTCAAGTAGCAGAGAAGAAAGGCGGCGCCGTTTCTCTTGTAGACCAGGCTGGTCTCGAACTCACAGAGATCCGCCTGCCTCTGCCTCCCGAGTGCTGGGATTTAAGGCGTGCGCCACCACCGCCCGGCTGGCAGCAGTTTCTCTTTAAGTAATTCTTTACTAAATTGCTTCATTAAATAATCATTATTGGTTGTATTAACTCTCAACTCATAAATACTCCATGTAATGGCATGGGAAGATGAGCCCAGAAAGACTGGATTTCTATGCAATCCTTTTCCCTCTCCTCTCCTCCCCTTTCCACTCCTCCTCTCCACTCTTCTCCTCCCCTCCCTTCTCTCTACTCTTTTCTCTTTGTCTCTTCTTCCTTCCTTCACCCCCCCCCCCCC
>NW_026068756.1:5733-7270 GCF_014885135.2 Alexandromys fortis
CCTTCTTTCCTTCCTTCCTTCCTTCCTTTTCTTTTCTTTTCTTTTTTTTTTTTGAGACAGGGTTTCTCAGTAGCTACAAAACCTGTCCTGGAACTCTGTAGAACAGACTTACCTCGAACTTGGAGACCTGCCTCTGCCTTTACGAGTGCTGGGATTAAAGGAGTACGCCACCACTGCCCAGCCTTTCTTCCTTTCTTTTTTCCGGGTAGGCTTTCTCTGTATAGCCATGGTTGTTCTGGAACTCTCTGTAAACCAGGCTGGCCTCGAGCTCACAGAGATCCATCTGCCTCCACAGGGCTGGGATAAAATGCATGCACCACCAGCACCACCCAGCTCCGTTGATTTTCTAATTGAGATACAGTTTCCTGTAGGGCAGCAGGCTGGCCAGCTTTTCAAGACTGTCTAGCGCATGCGCACATTGGGATGACGTGGTGCGTCATATGCAGATAATGGAGCTCACGCATGTGCGCAAGGGTTTACTCAACTGCGTCATACGTAGATGATGCAACCACGCAACCACGAGGCACATGAATCACGCCTGAGGGCTTGTCTGCACAAGCGTGGCCCTGGAAGCCGGAAGTGTCAGCCATGTTGTGGCTGAATCATAACATGGGTGATTTGTATCACTATGTCTGCCCAACATATACATGTAGTGCGTACAGAGGCCAGAAGAGGACCTTGGATCCCCGTGGACCTGGAGTTACAGACAGTTGTGAGTGGGTGCTGGGGCTCCAACTCAGGTCCTCTTTGAGCTCTGAGCCTTCTCTTAAGGCCCCGGCCTCAACTCTGTCATTGTCTCCTGTGGGCTGGGACAGCTGGCGTGTGCTCCCGCGCTGAGCTTCTTACCTGTTTCTCTCTGCTTTTTTCTGGGATCCTGTCCCCTAATTTTTTGTTAGATTTTATGTTTATGTGTGTGTGACGTGCGCAGTGCCCACGGAGAACAGAAGGAGACATTGGATCCCCTGGGCTGGAGCCGCCCACTGGTGCTAGGAAACGAATCAGGTCCTCTCGAGGGCAGTGCGCCCCTCGCCGAGCTATCTCTCCAGCTCCTCTTCTAACTTGTCTCAGACGCTTTCTGGATGCCCCTGGTGCATAAGAAGACACTAAGGAATTTGTCCTCCTTCTGAGTTAGAGTGTGTATCAGAGACTCACTCCAGCAGACAGCTTCACAGACCTTGATGCTTCCGGCTTGCTTAACTCTCAGGCATCAACAGAGCAAAACGGATAAAAAACAAACCAAACCCTGCTATTCATTCCAGGAAACACAGTGAGAGCGGCTAGTTTCACTGCGAAGTGAAACTTTCTAAGATGGAGTACTGTGCAGATGGAAATAAGGACAGACAGAGGCCAGGTGTAGTGCCCCACAGCTTTAATCCTAGAGCGCACGGAGGCAGAGGCAGACAGATCTCTGAATTCCAGACTGACCTGGTTTAAAAATTGAGTTCCAGGCCAGCCAGAGCTACAAACTGAAAGGCTCTTTTTGTACCACAGTGGGAGGAATTATGATACATTTGCAAAAAAAAAAAAAAAAAAAAAA
>NW_026068756.1:13729-15096 GCF_014885135.2 Alexandromys fortis
GAGAGAGAGAGAGAGAGAGAGAGAGAGAGAGAGAGAGAGAGAGACTGGGCAGTGGTGGTGCACGTCTTTAATCCCAGTTCATGGGAGGCAGAGGCAGGCAGATCTCTGTGAGTTTGAGACCAGCCTGATCTGCAGAGCTAGTTCCAAGACAGCCATGGTGGTTACACAGAGAAACCCAGTCTTGAGAAACTACCAAAAAAAAAAAAAAAAAAAAAAAAAAAGTCGGAGGGAGTATGCTTGAATAGCGTCTGTGGGAAGGGAGGGATTCTCTGCAGGAGGGTGAGCAGCTCCTCATCAGACTTCAAGTACTTCAAATGTGTGTGTGTTTGTGTGTAATTTTTATTTTGTTTTTCCCATAATTTTTAAATTGGTGCTTTGTGAGTTTCATAGCTTGCACCCCACGCCCACTCATTTTCCAGTCTTTCCATATATGTGTGTCACGGTGTGTTACGGAGACTATCCTTTTGTCCACACAGCTTTACTTGCAAATGTTCATATCAGTGAGTCCAGTCCTTGGTCTAGTTCCAGGCCTCTGGCTTCTGCTACACCACCAATACTGGGCCTTCCTTCACTGAGACTCCTCTAGGATATCTGGCTGCTCCCCTGAGTTGTGGAGAAACTGCAGCATTGCTCTGCAGGATGGCTCCTAGGTGGGGTAGATACTGGGGTGGGCCAGCCTGGCTGGAGCCTGGGTGGTCACTGTTGGTCAGCCCACCAGTTCTCCCCCACTGCTCAGGCAAGAGAATGGGCCGGCTCTCCCATGCCCACCCCATCAGTAGATGGGGCAATGGTGTGGTGGCTAGGGCCAGCTCGGCAGGACACTCTGACATCATCACCAGATGGCAGCCAGAGTGTAGACGTCAGCATGGCCACTGAATGTCAACACAGACCCCATGCTGTGGTGGGACCAAAGACTCAGTGGCACTGTGGCCTCAGGTGTCAGCACAGGTTTCTCATGTCAGGCTGGTCCTTACCACTGTTGCCTCCGACTGTCTTCCATCCTGCCTGGCATGGCTTTTTTTTTTTTTTTTAATTTAACTTTTTCTTTTAAATGCACGGTCTTGGTATCTACCCCTGGCCTACCTGGAACTCACTTCATAAATCAGGCTGACTTGAACTCACAGAGATCTGACTGACATTGTCTTCGGACTGCTGGGATGAAGGTATGTACCACCATGCCTGGCTCGTGTATGTAATTTTTAATTCCTTTTCCTTAAGTACATAATTATGATGACCCAAAGGCTTTTTGTTAGTGATAGTGTTATTTCAAATAAGAGAAATTTGGAGAGAAAGTAAATGGATGTTGTGGAATATTATGTGGCCATTTACAGTAATTCTAAGTGAGTCACTCAGACCTGTGATTTTGG
>NW_026068757.1:0-686 GCF_014885135.2 Alexandromys fortis
AAATAAAATAAAATCGATGACACACATGGAAGGAATCTCGTATACATAATAAATAAATAAATCAATCGATGACACACATGGAAGGAATGTTGCATACATAATAAATAAATAAATCTTAAAAAAATAAAATAAAAAATAAAAAAAATAAAATCGACGAATATTAAATTAAATATTAATTAATTAATATACTTGCCAGCTTCAGCATCCACGGGCTGCCGCGGCACGTGGCGAAGCACCCGAAGAGGCCGAAGACCACGATGGCGGTGCCGGTGCCGATGAGCACATACGGGGCGTTGGTGGAATTCTCGGCGACCAGGGAGAGGTAGGGGCCCAGCGTGAGCTTTCCCCAGACGCCCACGGCCAGCAGGATCACCCCGGTGATCTGCGAACGGGGAGGGGGCAGCGTGAAAACCAGTCTACACTGGTTTGATCCAGTTTGATCCAGTTCGATTTGGTTAGCTCCAGTTTGATCCAGTTGTGAACCTGTCTACACTGGTTTGATCCAGTTTGAACCGGTTTGATCCGGTCTGATCTACTCTGATCCAGTTATGAACCTGTCTACACTGGTTTGATCCAGTTTGAACCGGTTTGATCCGGTCTGATCTACTCTGATCCAGTTATGAACCTGTCTACACTGGTTTGATCCAGTTTGAACCGGTTTGATCCGGTCTGATCTAGTCTGATCC
>NW_026068757.1:5119-5971 GCF_014885135.2 Alexandromys fortis
AAAAAAAAAAAAAAAAAAAAAACAACTCAGCAGTTGAACTATGGCTTATTAAAAAAAACATCTTTAATAAAAAAAATAAAAATAAAAGACATCTTTAATAAAAAAAATAAAAATAAAACATCAGTTGAACTGTGGCCTATTAAAAAATCTTTAGTAAAAAAAATAAAAATTAAAATTAAAATAAAAACATCTTTAATATGCCGTATTGTCTAAAGGGAGCTCGTTCTTTTCACTGTAAGGTACAAAATTGAAAAGATCCTAATTAAACTCCTGAAAAATGCCTTGTGTCAATACTTAAGAACATGGAAAAATCTTGGAAGCACGAAAAAAAAAATGTAAATAAATTTAAACGCCAGCGTGAGCAACTTTCAGGGGCACGGGGCGGGGGGGTGGAGGCCGTCAGACAAAAATTTTAACATAATTTTAATTTATAAAAAAATCTCAGCTCTTGTCCTGGCTCCCGCCAACGATCCAGCTGGCCCTCAGCCCGAGTACAGGTTCCTCGTTCCATGCCGCGCTCCACATTTGAATATAAAAATAAAATAAAACGGGGCTAATATTGGGATGGAAAAGGCAAGCAAAAAATTTAAAAAAATAAAATAAAAACGGGGCTAATATTGGGGTGCAAAAGGCAAGCACAAAAAAATAAAAAAAGCAAAGGCGAGAAGATTTTTTTTTTTTTTAAATTTAAACAGAGCTCCATGTTTGAAAATGACTTTTCCATTGATTTCACGAACCGCCCAACAGGATGGGGTCAGGCATCAGCCCGGAGCCCCCTCCTCCTCCCCTATTTTTATTTTATTTTATTTTATTTTATTTTATTTTATTTTATTTTTATTTTTATTTTTCCCT
>NW_026068757.1:12604-14808 GCF_014885135.2 Alexandromys fortis
AAATAGAAATAAATAAAATGAAATAAATAAATTGAAAAAAGTAAGTTGAAATAAATTGAAATAAATAAATTGAAATAAATAAATTGAAATAAATAAGTTGAAATAAATTGAAATAAATAAATTGAAAAAAAATACTAAATGGAAAATTCTAGAAACAAAGGCAGAAAGTTCTCGTACCTTGGGGGTCGCCGCCTGCAGGTGCATCCCGAACTTGGCGGCGCTCATCATGATGGAGTGCAGGATGTTGTTCCCGTCCCCGATCCAGCTGAGGGTGAGGCCGCGGAGCGAGCCGTAGTGCTCCTGAGAGAGGGGGATAAGGGGGATTAAAGGGGCTGGAGAGACGGCTCAGTGGTTAGAGCGCTGCCTGCTCTTCCATGGGTCCTGAGTTCGAGTCCCGGCCACCACATGGTGGCTCACAACCATCTGTAATGGGGTCTGGCGCCCCCTTCTGGCCTGCAGGCACACACACAGACAGAATACTGTATACATAATAAGTAAATAAATACGTAAAATGGAATTAATAAAGAAATCACAGACGGAGGGGATTCTGGGAATGGAAAATCCAGGGACGTGAACGGGAGCTGTAGACGCCGGCATCGATAGGATAGATAAAAAAATTGATGCCTGACTCAAATAAAATTTTAAATGTAAAAAGTTCATGACATGATTTACTTTATTTAGCTTTATATAAGCTTGCTTTTAAAGCCTTACTGATTACAAAATACTATAACTGACTATAAAATATAATAATTTAGAATTTTTTAAATAAAATTTACCGTAGGGGGGGGAAAATTCATGACACAAAATACCCTGGAAATCTGGGACACTGAAAAAAAGAAAAACTAAAATATTTTTTTAGTACAGCTGAAATAATCCGCACTATAAAGAGAATTTCTGGAGACATCAGAGTTCCCGATTTCCGGCTCAACGACAGAGCTACAGCCGTGAGAACCGCACGGTGTCGGCGTCAGAGCAGATCGGTTGTTCGCTGGACTCGAACTCAGGACCCCGGCGTGAACCCACACGTCTGTTAACAGCCTGAGTTTCCACATATAAAGAGTTCCAGAAATCAAACAATCCGATTTAATAAAAAAAAAATGGGACACAGATCTGAACAGAGAAAAATCTCAAATGTCTGTTGGCCACGGACACATAAAGGACTGTGGGAAATGTAGTCTCTGGCGGCCACGCACACAGAGGACTGTGGGAAATGTAGTCCCTGACGGCCACGCACACAGAGGACTGTGGGAAATGTAGTCTCTGACAGCCACGGACACAGAGGACTGTGGGAAATGTAGTCTTAAAAGCTATTAAAGCTCCGGATGTGTGAAACCATTTTTTTTTTAGACGACCTCAACACCTCTGATCTTCATTTCTGAGTTACAGAGTCTGGCGATTGTAGAATAACCGGGTTTTTTTCCTATAAGGAATTATTCGTTGATTTTTTTTGGAATTATTTGTTAATTTTTTTGGAATTATTGGTTAATTTTTTTGGAATTATTTGTTGATTTTATTTTTTGGAATTATTTGTTGATTTTATTATTTTTCCCCTGTTTGGTAAAGCGGAGCCACGACACCGACCTGCAGGGTGAGGAAGTCCGCCAGGATCTGCACCGGGTGGTACAGGTCCGAGAGTCCGTTGACCACCGGGACGGACGCCGCCTCGGCCAGCACGTCCAGATCCGACTGTTTGTACACGCGGGCCAGCACCGCGTCCGTCATGCCGGAGAGCACCCTGGGACGGGACGGGGGGGGGGGGGGACACCGTGAGCGGGTTTCACCCGGTAAACCCAAAGGACTGTGGGAAATGTAGTCTCTGACGGCCACTTCCTGCCACGGACACACAGAGGACTGTGGGAAATGTAGTCCCTGACTGACACACAGAGGACTGTGGGAAATGTAGTCCCTGACTGACACACAGAGGACTGTGGGAAATGTAGTCCCTGACGGACATACAGAGGACTGTGGGAAATGTAGTCTCTGACGGCCACTTCCTGCCACGAACACACAGAGGACTGTGGGAAATGTAGTCCCTGACGGACACACAGAGGACTGTGGGAAATGTAGTCTCTGACGGCCACTTCCTGCCACGGACACACAGAGGACTGTGGGAAATGTAGTCCCTGACGGACACACAGAGGACTGTGGGAAATGTAGTCCCTGACTGACACACAGAGGACTGTGGGAAATGTAGTCCCTGACGG
>NW_026068757.1:21386-21957 GCF_014885135.2 Alexandromys fortis
TCTTTTATATATATATATTTATTTATTGTTTTGTTTTTATTTCTTTTTTTTTTAATTGACATGGCCGTTTTCTTAGACTCACACTTCCTTGATGGTTAAAGGTAGGAGCCGTCTTGATAATTTTTAAATTTGGAATTTTTTTAATGATACGCTTCTTGATAATTTTTAAATGGGCATTGTTATAGAAAACCTAGATTCGAGGGCATTTACATTGTCACCTTCTCTTTTACACGAATCCGCCAGAGTTCGGAGTAACCGTTTGGAAAGGAAAAAAAATAAAATTTACGCACCGAGCTGTGTCCGTGAGGCTCTCATTCACGCCTAGGTGGACGTCTTGCGTGGTCAGGAAGCACGGGTGTCCGCCCAGCAGAGCGAAGCCTGCAGTGAAAGGAAAAAATAAATATAAATAAATATATTCCAGCATAGACAGGGCTACACAGAGAAACCCTGTCTCAGAAAAAAAATAAAATAAAAATTAAAAAAAAAAATCAAAGCCAAACACAAAAAAAATAAACTTCATAAAACTGTAATGTAAAAAGGCAAATGCTTTTTTTTAAAGGAGATTAAAGAA
>NW_026068758.1:0-14684 GCF_014885135.2 Alexandromys fortis
TTTTTTTTTTTTTAATTACATATCTGATAAGGCATTTGCTCCTAGACTATTCAAAGAACTATTACAATAATTTCAAAATGAAGAAAAAATCTGATTATAAATTTGCCCGTGGGAAATACAAAAACAGACAACAGCACATGAAATTTAAAAAGTAAATAAATAAAAATAAAATCCCAGACAGCATTAGTCATTAGAGAGTCAGGATCACAACAGGGTTCTGCTTTCAAGCTACTAGAAAAAACACAAGTGGAAAGTAAGATCACAACAGGGCTCAGTCAAATGAGCCTACAAGCAACAGCAGGGAGCTCAAGGAAGGACAGTGACTTGAGCCACACTCCAGAAACGCCCAAGTCTGAGCCAGCAGCAAGACTTTGTCTTGAGAGAGATGGAGAAAGGGAGGGAGGGAGAAAGAAAAAGAAAAAGAAACAGGAAAAGGAAAGAAAAAAGAAAAGAGAAAAAAAGTAAAATCACAACAAATGTTAGTGAGGATTTAGAGCAACTAGAACCTTCCAGCGTGGCTGATGGGAGCTGAAGATACCATTATCAAGATACAAGCTCCAGAGCAAGGGCTCAGCAATTAAAAGCACTTGACCCCAAGCCTGAGTGCCCAAGTCCAGTTCTAGGAAACCACAAGGTAGGAAACACCCTGCAAAGCTTGTCCTTCTGACTTCTAGGGGCTGCAACCACATGGACATACACACAAGTACTGTTAAAAATCGGAGGATGAGAGAAGACGGAGATCTGGAGTTGGGGATCCAGCTTAGTGGTAGAGCATTCACCTGGCAGGGAAAGGCACTAGACTCAATCCACTATAGTGTCAAAAGAAGTGTGTATAAGGCACAGAGCTCTGTCCCTAAATGCTCCCTAAAGACATCTCCTGCATGCCCCTTCACAGGCCATTCCCAGAAGCACACCCCCTTACTCCTCACCACATCCCCACATCCCCTACCACCGTTTAGAATTCTTCCACAGTAGATAGACAAGTCTGTTCTAGAAAACCTGTAAGTGGACTCCTATAACAAGGACTGTGGGGGAAGAGGAGTCTGGCTGCATTTTGGTTTTGGTTGTTCATGTCAGTACAATATCCCACTGTACTGCTAAGTGTGATAAACTACACAGATACAACAGAACTCTCTGATGGACATCTGGATACCTGGCTGATTTTCAAAGTACTTGTACTATTCTGAACTGGGGTCTGCCATGTGCAAGATCCCACAAAGAGGGTATGTCCATCTTTTACATTTAAGTCGGGCCAGTGGATGTGCATGGTTTTAATAAGCATTCCCGATGACAGTGATGGCTTATGGGCTTTGCTAGCCCTCTGCTCACTTCTTAACTTGGTTCTTTCTTTTTCTCATTGAGCTGCAGAAGTTACACACAGATTCTGAATATGAAATCCTTTGTCAATATGTCTTATAATATTTTTCCTTTTATTAATGATGTTTTGTATAAAAAGCTTTAGACTTTAAGGAAATCAATGCCTTTCCTGCCCCTCTATGGCTATTTGTGTATGTGATTATTTTCTATTTCTCCATGCCTGATTATAAAGCATGGTTTATTTTATTCATTCACATACCCAAAGAACCTACAACATCTTCAGGCACTTACATAGGACTCAAATAAATGACTGCTGGCCAGGCAGAGTGACACGTGCCTTTAATCCCAGTGCTTGAAGACAGGCAGGGGCAGGTGGATCTCTTTGAGTTCAAGGCCAACCTAGCCTAGTAAATTCCAGGACAGTCAGAGCTGTAGAGTGAGACCCTGTCTCAAATAAGCACATAAACTAAACAAACAAATGAAATGAATGCCTCCCTATCACATAAGAAAAGTCTCACACACAAACATTTACGAATGAAAATTTTAAAAATGTCTAGATGTACTTCAAACATTTCCCAGGTGAGGCATTTGAAGCAAACTGCTAAAAATTGTTTAAAAGTAAGTAAAGGCACACAGAAATTCATTGTATCATTCTATCAATGTTTTCACTTGTTTATACAACAAATAAGTGTTTTCCTTCCTAAGAAAGCACTTGACTGATTTCCCGAGTCCCTGCACTGCTCTGCACTGCCACCCATCATGCCTAACAACTCGGCCACACCCATGTGCTTCTCAAGAGACAATGTCAGTCTTGTCTATGTTTAAAGCATGCAACCAAGATTCAATTGTAATAACTAACAAGGGGTAGTTCACTGGGTAAAACACCTGCTCACAGAAAAGCCAGGCATGCCTATAACCCAACTCCTGCAGAGCGGAGAGCCCTGGCCAGTCAGCCTGGCCAATAAGAGATGCTCTAGGTTCAATGAGAGATTGTCTAGAAATAAGGTGAGAACAGATGACACTCAATGCTAACCTCTGACCTCCACGCATGGGTGAGCACACCTACAATGTACAAACATAGACCACACATAGACAGAAAAAAGTAATACTTAGTCTAATCCAACATGAGCTCTCTTCTGTCCAATACTGAGCTTCTACAAGTACTGCCATGGAAAATAGGTTACATTTGCTGTGCACAGCAACAGGAGCCCTTTCAGCAGTGCACCAAAGAACACACGTACACGTGTGCTCAAAGTGCATATTCTTTGCAGGCACACACACATAAAGTATCCACCATATGAAACTCTCCTACAATGATACAAGTCAGTATCTATTGGAAAATGTCCTACTGGAATGTACCTGAGATATATAAAACCACATGATTTTGCAGATATAAATTAAAATAAATGAGTAAGAATCAAACATCCAAGTAAAACATTCCAACTACTTAAATAGTTTGTCTAAATCTTTGAAGGTTTGCTGCTGTTGTTGTTTTTTATTTTGGTTTATTAGTTGTTTTGAATCTGGCTTGGGAGCTGGCGTTTTGCTGAGAAAGTAGGTAGAAACAGTTAAACACCTCCAGAGAAAGCAGGACTGGGCAAATGCAAGGAGCACGGAGCACACAGTGGTTTACACACAACAGGCAGCAGCTCGACCCATCCAAGCCAGCATCTGAGAACACGAACATAAAGACAAGCACAGGAGCAGGGGATGTCTAGAGGCAGGCAGAGCTCGCTCAGCTAAGTTCCGAAGTCTAGAACGAGAGCAGTGAGTGAGGGCACTACGTAGTTTCAGAAGTCCTTTAAAGTGATGTGAAAGGGACTAAACGGAAATGGGAGTTTATGCTAATATAGGCTTTAAAAATTCATTAGGAAGGTTATTAGAACAAGTATCATATTCCCAGTGGAGATGGGAACAAGATCATCTTCTTTCTTCCTGAAAGTCACAAAGATCACCTGAATATAACAGTTAAGGGCTCATTTTTCCGAAGCAGATTTTATTCATTCACACAACAAACACTTACTAAAAGCTTACCATGAATCTGGAGCACACTGACCTCCTACAACAAAGTAAAATAAGTCATAATCTCCTTCCTGACAGACTGCCATTTGTAATACAGTAAAAAATAAAATAAAATAAAATAAAATAAAATAAAATAAAATAAAATGAATCTCAGAACTCTTCCTCAGCAGAAGCTCAGGACTGGAAAACCTAGTAGGTATGTGAACTAAGACAGTGGCCCTGGGCCCAGAGAGATGGCTTAGTGGATGCCTGCTGCCAAGTCAAACATGATCACCTGAGTTCCATCCCTGGAACCGACATGGTGAAAGGGTAAACCAAGAGAGATTGTTCTCTGATCTCCACACATGTACCATAGGAAGCACACACCCATGTAAAATAAATAATAAAACACCGTAAAAAAAAAAAAAAACAAACAAACAAAACAAAAAAACAGCATGTATTACTAAATCTTCCTAGACCAAGTCATCAATCACCATCCACACGTAGCCTCTCCGAATCCCAAAGGTTTCCAAACACACAATTACAAGCATCTCCGCTGGGGCTGAGTGTGGCTTAGTGGTAGAGCACTGGCCTAGCATGTGCAAGGTTCTGAGCCCAACAACACACACACACCACCACCACCACCACCTTTAAGCAGCTGTTCCGGGCTGCGAAAACAAGTTATATATAACCTTTTTGATTATTTTCATCTTACCTATAATTATTAATAAAGTTAGTTTCATCTAGAAACTGTCAAAAATTAAAATCTCTAAGTTATTTCTCATGCTTTAAAGAAAAGACTACCTAGGGAAAAAAAAAAAAAGAAAAAGCAAACGTTTTGAGAACAAGAATAAAACACATCAATAGCAGACTTCTGATGACACCTGGTGGCCACTTCTCCCACATGGCTCTTCCAGGGATTTGGAGGAAGCATTTCAGAGAACAGGCTCTCAGCCACTCACTGCACTCCAGGCTTTGTTCACCTGTCACTCAACCCAAGGACTAGTCTGCATTTATCTGTGTGCCGTCTTTCCTCCTATGGGACATCATGAAGACCGCTCAGCTCCTCCACTTCCAGTGAGTCACTCACAGAGACGTGCGGCTGCACACGAACCCATCTTCTTCCTACCCGAGTCCCACTCCCTTACCCTTCAACCTTCTTGAACCGGTACAAGCACAAAAAGCCTGAACAGCCTCAACCTTTCCCTTTGAGAAATTCAAAGAGACAAGCAGCAGAAGTTCTAACCCTACACAGAAGGGATTCTTTCCGCAGCTAAGAGCTGCAACAGCAGCAGCTGAGTAAGCGGAGAATGAAGTCTCTCTCAATCTGCCATTTCAAACGGACTTCCTGCCGCACCTGTCCCGCGATGGTGCTGCCTACCCTAATTGACATCCACTCCTAGACTCTGTCTATGAAAGCTGGGGAACTAAAGGTGCTAAGCTCAGCCCTCCCAGCCAGGCCCCTCCTATCAGAAACAACAATTTGGAAAAAAGATCACAGAATAATCTCTGATCCTACAAGAAAAAAAATACTCTTCAGAAAAATCCTTACTATTTTAAGTTAAATACATAATTCAGACAAGAATATATTCAACACACTACAACACATTCACTGGATAACACTAGGGGCAATGTTCCACA
Organism: Alexandromys fortis; assembly: GCF_014885135.2. Lineage (NCBI taxonomy): Eukaryota > Metazoa > Chordata > Mammalia > Rodentia > Cricetidae > Alexandromys > Alexandromys fortis. The sequence continues at coordinate 4,960 of NW_026068758.1, forward strand.
CATGGACATACAATAAGGTCTGGATTATTCACATAGGACTAGTTCTTGAATACTTAGGTTCCAGCATCTACACCTCCTATATAATATAGTATATCCTATGAGACTACAACATATTTCCTCAGTTATAAATACAGAAAGTTCTTTATTAAGTTACCCAAGAAACAGTCTGATGGTTTTTAATGAATCTACAATTGTTACTACTTCAAAAGACTTAGTTGCCGCCTCTTAGTATTGTGTGAACTGCATCTAAGAAAAGAAGAACAAAGTGAGTGTGTGCTACTTGGACTCTCAGTCCCAAAGCATCAGTGCTTCCTTCCCTCCTGCCCTCTCCCAGATATAGCAAGACATCTGTGCCGCCTAGGGGCAGCCCCCGGCAAGATGTGAGGCTTCTTCCCCAAAGATGGGGAAAACTGAGGGCTTCCTTCAGTTGCCAAGGAATGGGCCACCTTGGCAATAGACCACCTACCCCGAGTCCTTTGTATGATAACTCCTGAAACCAGAGCTACCCAGCCAAGATCAGTCCCAAGTACTCAAGCCACAGGATTATAAACACGTTAGTCACTATATTTTGATGTCTTAGTTACTGGGCAACAGACAACTAACATAAAGTCCTTCTCTAGCCTGGGCAGTGGTGGTGCACACTTTAATCCCAGCACTCAGGAGGCAGTGACAGCAGACCTCTATGAGTTCGAGGCCAGTCTGGGATACAAAGGGGGTTCCAGGACAGCCAGGGCTGTTACACAAACAAACCCTTTTTGAAAAATAAATAGATGAATAAATAGAAAAATAGATAAAACCCTCCTCTCTGATGAGGATATGAGGATATGGCTCAGGAGTGCCCCTCCTTCACTGGCATCTGAATATTTTCCTTCCTACCCTAACAAGAAGCTTCTGTGCTAGCAGAACTAAGTACTTAACAGTACTAAGACACACAGAAGGGCCAAACGCTATCAGTCATCTGAAATGCTTTGCAGAGCAGAATCTCTCTCCACTTATTTTAGAACTATAATAAATGATATTTACATTTATCTCTCCTACGATCAAAATGAGATCTGATATCATGATCAAAAATTGAACCAAATCAAGAGTTATTAAAGAATTACCTAATAAAGTGATGAGGTAGAGCAAATTTTAAATTTAAATTCATACAGCATAAATGATATATCTTATTATATCCTGCTGTATCCTGAAAAATATGCTTATTTGGGATGTAAACATTCGGCTTCTAGAATCTACTGAGCCAAGAGCTTGCCTCAGAGGTAAAGGCAATAAGGGATTCCTTCCCAGTTAAATTCAGAAATTCAGCATTCCTAAACTCGCAGGTCATGTGGGAACACTTGTGGCACCACGCGCCATGCTGTCTGAAGTCATAGTGCATTGGTTTCTGTCACCACACCAATGACCATTCACCTATTGGTTTTGGAAGGCATTCCATTCAAGCTTAGGGCATGCAGAGCCACTAACTTAGCATGGAGCATGTGGAAGTGCCACCACCAAGATATCAGGTGACTCAAAGGCCCAAGTTCAGTTCCCAGCACCCACATCCAAGAACACTTAACGATAAGCAGTCTAAAACGGTGTGTTCCCAAGCCTAAGAAACAGAAGAAACTAGAATTCACTCAAATACTTGAAACCAGAACTAACTATATTTCTATTTCAGAGAAAACCAGGTTATTATATTTCAAAATCTAATTCAATTCTTCTAAAAATTCAAACATGTTTAGTGCTTAAATTAGAATTAAAACAAAACTAAATCTCCATATTGATGAAGATCAACGCACAGTGAGAAAACACAGCGAGCAGGTCCATCAGCATCCTACTGCTACCCCGTACCCCAGCCTCACACCACTACTCAGGAAAACACAGCGAGCAGGCCCATCAGCATCCTACTGCTACCCCGTACTCCAGCCTCACACCACTACTCAGGAGGATGGACTGACAGCAATACAAAGCACAGGCCGCACGGTAAGCACACTGGAAAATTAGCTCATCCCTCATACTTCCCTTTACTTGACTTTCTTAAGGTTTTCAAACCTGCCCACATTTGCAGTACTACTTTCTAACACCTTAAAGCGATCAGGTATTAACTTAACTTTACAACAACTTTATATCAACTATCTCTGACAAATGTGTTTCACACTCAGAAAGATTCTACACAAAAAGTTAAAACTTTATCTTTTTAAAGGGACTTTTTAAAATCAATACTTTGGTAATATTTCCATCTAATTTTTTAAGAAAAAATTACTGGTCCAGAAATAGCGGGGCTAAGACAAAGGAGTGCCAAGTCCATGAGACAGAACGGGAGAGTCCGGGGTCGTTAAAGCACACACTAGTGCTTTGTCACCTGCTATCGGGAAAGGTTGCTTTATTATCAGTGTAACTAATCACAATGAAACTGCCTCTTACAACTAAAGACATTATAATGAATTTTCTTTACAGCTACAGAGAAATGGGATTTGCTGTTTCACATCAAATAGAACAGGCTATATAAATTCTTCTTCCTATTTATTGTAAAATATAATTTCATCTATAAAATCAGTCATGAAATATTAAAACTGAAACAACAGAATTTACGTCCTTTACTTAATTTAGTTTAAACGGTCTATTCACTAAAACTAGAGGTGGGAGGTTACCCGTGATGGAGCCCTTTTCTCATTAACTGTTTCCATTAGACCCTTGGTTTTCAAGAATTTACAATGCAGCCATTAAAAAAGCATTTTATGATAAAAGTTAGTCTATGTTCTTTACAGTTCCCTTCTTCCCTTTCAAAAGCAAGAAGATGAAGACGTTACATATGAATGCTGAGAAAGTGGTAGACACAGAAGCAGAAGATGAGAGAAACGGGTCACCCTGAAGTTTCAACACTAGTGGGAAAGAGCACTGAGCTACACAGAGAACGTCTTTAATTTCATCTCAGCTGCACCAAATCAGCTGGAGGACACAGGCAAGTTTCAGCTTCCTTGCTGCAATCCAAGAAGAAAAGACTAAGATTGCTAAATTCAATCAAAACTATAAATCTGGAGGAACTGTAACAAAAGTAAATAAACACCAGGAAAGGAGGGCAGGGCTAAAGACATACTTGCAGTGCCCTGTCCTCGCCTCGTCAGGTTGGAGCAGAGGGATACAAAGAGCTGCAGGGAGAGGACTGAAAGGACTAATTTTGGAAGGAATCTGGAAAACACTGTAATTCCAGATGTCAATAAGCTAACACACCATATAAAACTATCAAGTCTCAAGACATTTGGAATATAAATTATTAGGTACCAAAGATCTGAGTGCTAAGAAAGTATATTTAGAAAGGAGAAGATCTTCAGCATTAAATTTTAAATGAATATAGTTCTACTCAAGTTCATTTATATAATAAGGTTAATTTTTTCCTCTCGGTAGAGAAATTATAGGTAATTTTTTCTCCAATTCATGGCATTTTTCTATACTTTCCAAAATATCTTTTAGGGACAGAGTTAAGTGTGAAGCTTAAGAAAAAAGGTCGCTACCCGTTACTGAAGCAATAAAAAGTATGGCTGCCATCAAAGGGAAAGGGGGAAGCCTTTAACTGGACATGGACACCTGCAGCAGCACTGACCAAACAAAAGGGTCAAAAGAACACAAATAAAGGCAAAGTCAGGATAACACAATTATAGTCAGAGAGGTTGAAGGTCAGACTGGTCAAACAGCAGGGAAACCAGACACTAAGAAAGCTACCTATGGCTCCTTAAATCTCTTATTAAACATGCAAGAATGGGGTTGGCTGGAGAACTAGTAACACTGAGCACATCCGGAGTCCATTCTCCACTCAGCAGAACTCGGCTGACTCCAAGGCTGGCCAAGGAACATGATGAACCTACAGCCCATTCCATCAGAAAGAAGGGGGTGCTTTGAAAAAAAGATGGTGTCAGGAAGACTTAGGAGCAAGGTTAAGCATTACCAATTTGTTAAAACTTTAAGTGAATAAAGCATTTCAAAGACTTGGTGATGGATGGATGGATGGATGGATGGATGGATGGATGGATAGATGGATAAGTGGACTGATAGATGGATACAGAGAGAGAAGGGGACCTAAAGGACAGCTCTGTTTATATTGAGTTCAGGGCAAATGGGCAAACACAAAAGAGTGCTAGAAAGAGAAAGTTATATTGACAAAAAATATATCAGACAAGATTCATGAATGGAACTAAGTCGGATAGAGTATTTTGATATGGAGCATAATCTTTGCATGATGTTCAACCTGTCTCTCCACAAACCACTGACTAGTTCCAAGGTAAAAATAAAATAATAAAATAAAATGCTACTCACGGGGGAGGCTGGGTGTTCAAAACCAGCATCCTCGATAAAGGGCAGACGGACACAGTGAACCCTAAGTAAGATGTGCATCCTGATACCACCTCATTACCCAAGCATCACATCAGCCAAGAACAGCAAACCTATGACTAAGTGGACATCGCAAGCAAACATGCCACCAGTAGTGTTCTGTTTAAATAAATAAAATGGTGAGAAAGCCCACCCGCCTCAAAAATTGAGCGTCACAAAGACAGCAGTTAAAAAAATGTTCAAAGTTACGGGAGGCTAAGGAGACATGAAGACTAGATGTAACCTCTGAAGACAGACCCTATGCCGACCCTGACAAATGTAATAAAGGCATTTTAGGTCAACTCGCATTACTGTCGACGTATATTTACAAAACTGATTAACACTACAGCCATGCAAGAGACTATCTCTACTGGATTTCCTTTGGTTTGATTTGTTGGGTTTTTTTGTTCTTTAAGGCAGGGTCTCACTATGTAGTCATGGCTGAGAAGGAACTCAGAGATCCTCCTGCCTCTGTCTCCCAAGTGCTGGTATCAAAGCAGATCAACGTCATGCCCAGTTCATTCTTAGGAAGTTGTCAACCAAGTGTTCCTGAGCGAAGGGTCATGATGCAAACATATGCTCAAGCACGCACGCACTCACACAGACACACACACACACACGTCGATATAAAGACCAAGTCTACGAGAAGATGACAAAAGGAGAAAACAAACAGGCAGGGCCAAGGAGAGCGCTCAGTGATAAAGATTTGCCTAACACACAAGGCCCTGGATTTTATCTCCAGGAATAAAGGCAGAGGGGGTGAGGTACAAATTGACAACAATACAGGAATCACTATAAAACTTACATAGATAGGTATTCTAGGGAAAAAAATGTGTTTATTTTCACATTTTTCTATTAAATTTGGAATGTTTTCTGAATAAAAAGTAAAATAAAAAGGAAGGGAGGAAGGAAGGAAGAAAGGAAAAGAATGGGAGAACAGAATAATTTTATATATTAACTTATATACCAAGAATCACTTACCAAAAGGACTGGAAAGGCTAAAATTGAAATAAAATCAAACATGGCCAATCAGTTCTAGAAAGATGGCTCACAGTAAAGGGCACAATTACTCTTGGAGAGGATCTGAGTTCACAACCGCCTGGAACCTCAGCCAGACTTCGACCGGCATCTGCATTAAGTACATAAACACAAACACACAGAGACTCATGCACAGACACACTCACACACAGAGACACTCACACACAGAGACTCATGCACAGACATACTCACACACATTAAAAATAATTGTCTTTAAAAAATATTTTAAAAGGCCATCAACCGGATAAAGTCTGGAATTTTAAAACTCTCTGCAGTCAAGGACACACTGCACGCCTCCTCCAGTATCAGTATCGAGGACGATGGTGACCCAACACAGCCTCTGGATGACAGGAGCACAGGATGCTCCGGTATGACACGTTCCTTGATGTTTGTTTGTTTCCTCTGAAAGAGTGTCTTACTATTATGTAGTCTAGACGGTCCTCAAACTCCTGCTTCTGACTTCTAATTGAGACTACAGATTACAGGTGTGAACCACCACATCCGAGAACACAAGCAAGAGAACACAGGTGACTGGAGGAGAGAAGTCCCTGAGCCTCCTCTCCTCAAGTGCTAATCTCAATCACAAAGCCGCGTTTTCTGTGCTTTGGGCCAGGCTTTCTCCCTGGGATCACCTTCAAGCTCTTACTTTTTGAAAAAAATCAAAGTATCAGTGTAAGAATCTCACTTTCATGTCACTGAATCTCAAGTTCTTTAACGCTGCATTAGGTCTAGTGCTCACTAATTTTAAAAGAGCTTGCTGACACTGTTTGCAAGCTTTTTACGTATTTTTGGTCTCTCCATAATAAAATTAGCAGTGACCAGACTTAGTTCTAAACACTGAAGCAGGAGACTATTTTGCAAGTCCATTAGACATGCCAGTTTTCCTATAACCAAAACGATTTCCAATAAAATTTTGTGGATTATGCATTTGAAGAAACAAAAAAAAATAGTATTCAACATATAAACACATCTCTCAGAGTCAGAAAACACTACCACCAACAGCAGATAAAGTGAGGTCCCACATATAAGCTTTTTGTTTTTAATCAAGATTTTGTTGTCTTGTTTTTGATTTTTTTTATTGTTTTTGTTTTTTGGGTGGTTTTTGTTTTTTGTTTTTTTGATTTTCGAGACAGGGTTTCTCTGTGTAACAGCCCTAGCTGTCCTGGAACTAGTCCCAGGCTGGCCTCGAACTCACAGTGATCCACCCACCTTTGCCTCCCAAGTGCTGGGATTAAAAGCGTGCGATCACCGCCCGACAAGATTTTGTTTTTAATTATGTGTCTGTGTATGTTTTAGTGTGGATTTGTGTATATGAGTACAGTGTCTGCAGAGGTCAGAAGAGGACATCAGATCCATTGGGGATTAGAGACGCAGGTGACTGTGAGCTCCCCAACAAGAGTGATGGGGAATGAACATAGGTCTGCAAAAACAGCGTGTGCTCTTAACTGCTGAGCCGTCTCTCTAGCCACCTTTTCCTTCCTTCCTCTCTTCCATCCTTTTGTTTTGTTATGTTCTGGTTTCGGTAAGAAGTCTTTAAAAAATTTTAATAACTAATGTGTACAAGGAAAAAAGCAAAATCATACACACACACGAATATGACTCAATTTCAAAAAATAAAGTTAAATTTGAAGGAAAATGAAATGGCTGAGAATGTATTATATTAAGCAAGATCACAAAAAAATCTCAGAAACAAATAAACCAATCTTCTCTCCTATCTGGGATCTCACTAATAATGCACAGATTTATGAAAACAGAAGCACATGAGGGTGCAGTGTGGATGGAGGAAGGGAAACAGAGACTGACTACAGGGGAAGCGGAAGGACTGCTGCAGGCAGCGGGTGTGAAAGAGCACACAAAGCCGACTGTTTTTCTGGTTATACTTCTGTCCTGGTTTGTTTTGTTTTGCTTTTGGTGGTGGATATGAGCACAAAAAACACTGAAGACCTGGTCACGGTGCTGCATGCCTTTAATCCCAGCACAAAGCGAAGAGAAGCCACTACTCTGGACTTGGGTCTGAATTAGATCCCGAAAGACGACATCACAACGAACTGGAGTTACTCACTAAATGCTGCATCACCAAAGCTAAAGCTTTAAGGAACTAGAGCCCAAAACAGACTATTTTTTCCTAAAAACGGGAGACTCTGGTGCACCTAAATCTGACATGGAGACTCCTCCGTTTTAACTCTCATTTGTAAAAAGTAGCCTGCTGGGAGTAGTGGTGCATGCCTTTAATCTCAGCACTGTGGAGGCAGAGTCAAGATGATCTTTGTGAGCTCAAGGCCAGCCTGGACGACACTGCAAGTCCCAGGAGTCAAGGCTATGTAGTGAGACCCTTTCTCACAACAACAAGAAAAAGTAAGCTGAAGGCTGGAGAGAGAGCCCCATTGGTAAAGTGTTTACCTCACAAGCAAGAGGACCTGGGTGTGAGCCCAAGAGACCACATAAGTGCCTGACATGGTGGTGCACACTTGCATCCCAACGCTGAGGCTGAGCAGGAGCCCTGGTGATCACAGGCCAGTGGGAGTGCTCATCTCAGAGCAGGATAAAAGCAGATGTATGTGGCATACATACACGCACATGCACACCCGCACACCCACACACCCACACACACTTTCTCTTGCTTGGAAAAGGGATGTAAGGAAGCTGATACTAAGTAGCTTCTCTCTCCCTATGTTCCCTTGTTCCCACCTTACAGAACCCCTCACTTCACCTCTGCCCTGCCCACACACTCTCCTGTTTCGGGGAGCGGAGGCTGTGCTGGTGGTGAATCACAAAGCCAGTTGGCCCTTTATGCTGTGCTTCAGTCTTCCTGCATCAACACCAACCCTCTCCGAACACGAGGGAGCAAAGGTATGAAATTCCAAGGATAGATTCTGAATGAGAAAATCTGCTCTGTAGCAGAAACTTACACTTCAAAGAGTCCTCTGGGTGATGCTGGGAAGCTTTATTTGGGAACCACTGAGCCTCCCTGACTCTTCAAAAAGAAAAGAAAATATACATTTCATGTTTATGTACTGGACCCTTACAGCTGTAGACAGGGAATATGTTCAGGGTAAGGGTCAGCCAAAAATACATAATGAACATATTTAAAAAGACTACTACATGGGTCTCTAAAGATGCTTGTCTGCACTATAGTATGCTATAGAAACTTCCTTCCAATGTCACACTGTAGCAAGCATTGTCGTGATGTCACAATAAAATATATAAGAGATACCAGATCCTGCTTCCTGAAGGTTCTTAATGAAAACCATTTGATCTCATTTTTAGAAAGACTATCATTTCTATTCCCTTCCTTCAATGACCTAAAATTTCTAAGCTATTTTTAAAACTGCATTACCACCTTCCTTTAAATTCTAATGGTCTTATAATTATATTTTAAATTATCATGCACTCCTTTAACTGATACTCTTTATTGAAAAATAATTGCTCTAATATACATCAAATTCTGCTCCTTAAGTCACACCCAGCAGAAACCACTAATGAACTATATACTTCCAAAGAAGTGGCTGTTACTGGTTCTAGATCTCAAACACAAACCTCCAGTTCTATTTATCAGGGTTCTTTCTGCATAACAATTAGCAACTGAAGAGCATGCTGAACTTGAGTTACACTTGATGATTAAGCCAGTGTTGCTCAGCCTGCATTAGTCTTTTCCTACGCTTTTAATTGCCTTACCTAGCTTTATTTAACTCTATTTTTAATAAAAGAAAAAAGACCCACTATATAAGTGGAAACAAAAGAGAAGTACGAACACCACGCCCGCAGAAAAGTATTCAGAATTAGAGCATGGAGATCATCTAGCTTTCCAAGGAGAGGAACAAGAGCCCAAGAACCGGAAACTCTGCTGTGAAAAACTTACAGTCCACATGTACCTAGAAAGGATCATATGGGATCACATCCCTGTGCCTTACTTAATGCAGACAGCTCTGCCACAGAAGGTCTCTCTAGCTTTTACCTTCCTGGTACGGGACTGAGTCTGTCAGAAACTATGACATTCCCTAATTGCAAGTGCTTGACAGTTCTCACGATTTTGACAATTTTAGCACTTTGATTATCAAACAAAAATAGTAGTACTATTTGGTTCTAAAGTACATTTAGTTTGACACAGGGCTGCTGAAACCACATTTCTACTCCTCCTGCATAACTTTCCAAGCGGTGGCAGTGACACCGTGACAGCTTAACTGTACAGTTTAACTGGTAGCTATAAGACAGAATCCCAGTGCAGATTTTAATATGACATAAGAAAACAAGGTTATCAAAATCAAGGAAAACCAGCAAGTGTTGATTTCCCAAAAAATGTCCCTATTTCTCAACAAACTGTCTAGGCAAAAGGAGATGTT
>NW_026068759.1:0-1104 GCF_014885135.2 Alexandromys fortis
ACTATCTTTACTTTCTCAAACATTCTTTTAAAGTATCTATGTTTGAATCAAATAACAAAATGTCATCCATGTAATGGAAAATCATAGACTTTGGGAATTCCTTACATATTATTTCCAATGGCTGACTTACAAAGTATTGAAACAGGCTGAGGCTATTGAGCATTACCTGTGGTAGAATAGTCCACTGGTATCTCCTAGTAGGCTGAGAATTATTATAAGTAGATACTGTGAAGGCAAATTTTTCTCTATCCTTTTATTGTAAAGGTATAGTGAAGAAGCAATCCTTCAAATCAATAACTATAAGAGACCATCCATTGGTAACAGAGAAGGTAGAGAAATTCCAGACTGTATAGGGCCCATGGGTTGAATTACCTTGTTGACAGCTCTTAGATCTGTCTCCATTCTCCATTTAATAGATTTCTTTTTTACAACAAACAGTCTTGGAAGAGAAAAGTTAAAGGGTATATAGGCTCATAAAATAAAGTTAATGCTTTAAAAAAGTGTAAAGTCTTTAAAGAGACAGTACAGATCATTATAGATTAAAGGAAATGAAGAAAAATAAGCCACATAAATAGAAATTCACAGAGATCCTGGATTCTCTGTATTATTTTGTTTTCTTTAATTATTTTTTGACTTTAAAGAAGCTAAATACAGAAAGCATTTCATTATGTGGTCTGCTAAGCTAAACCAACGTATATATTATAAAGGTATCTTGACTTCAGAATTTGAGTCTAAGGATATGATACTTTGGAACAGAGGTTCTTCTTTTGTTTTCACAGAGTATGAGACCCTGTGGATTACTTCTAGACCAATATGGTATAATAGACCATAACCTCCTGAAAGGTCACTGTAAATAACCTCAGAAAATTACTTTGTTCAACTGTTGATTTAGAGGAACCTAGCAAACAGGATACACCATGAAATATCTGATTAACTGTGCCCCCATACAGTACAAAGCGTTTTGGAGAAAAAAAATCTATGACGTATTCCCAAATATTGTTTATAAATGTTCTTTTACATTTAAAAAGAGAGATGATATAGATATAATTAATTTGCATTGGTATGAATTTTGGTTTGTTGATATAAATTTAAGGTCAATTTTGT
>NW_026068759.1:5400-9632 GCF_014885135.2 Alexandromys fortis
GATTATAATGATATGCACAAAACCCCACGAATATGCATAAGATAGTAAAAAGGAGGCTTTGTATAAAATGTTATTTAAGGAATCTCTTTACTACATGAGGTCAGTTTTAGGCTAGATTGATCAACTACTTCTGTTTGTTGTATCTTTCTAGATATATTTGTCCATACTAAAGGCTCCTAAGAAGTCGTGCTTGGAATAAAATGATTTATTTGTAAAGAGAGTGGTGTTGTTGAAGCTTGATGATATTGTGGCATTAGTTGCCAAGTTTTTTTTGGAAACTGAAGTGCTTGTAACTTTTGCCCAGTGGGGTTTATGGTTGTTAAGTTATACTTTAGACAGACCTACCCAATTCTGACTTAATCTTTCCCTATGTGTTTTTTTGTTTGATTCGGTTTGTTTTTAAATTTGATGCTTGAAACTTGGTATGGATCTTTGTATGGCAATGTTTCCCATAGGTTCAGACATTTGAATACTTAGTCCCAGGTTTTAGAGCTCTTTAGGAAAGATTACGAGTTGTGTGTTTGTTAAAGCTGGTATATTTCTATGTGTGGGATTTCAGACATCAAAAACCATTCCAAGTCATTTCTCTGCCTTGCTAGTCTCTTCTAGAAAAAGATGAAAGCTATTAGCTACTGATCCAGAGTCATGCTTTTCTGTATGCTGCCATGCTTACAACAATGCTAGTCTTGGGCCGTCACTCTGGAAATGCAAAACTCCAAAATAAATTATTTCTTTATATATGTACTTGTTCATAGTATCGTGTCACAACAATAGAAAAGTAACTAGCACATTTGCATTCTAAATAATGAGAGAAAAGAAAAAAACAGTAATGGAGGAAAGCCCCCTCCCCTTCATGCATCTGATATGAGAGTTACCACCATAGCTAAGGATCATGAGCTCAGACAAACTTGCTTTCAGGTTTTTTTTTTTTTTTAAAGAAAACATATGTATACAGTCTAAGAATAATCAGATCCAGAATCAATTTGACCAAATTCTAGATCCTTAGGATTTTCAGATATTTAAGACTTACTATTCTTACTTTAAGTATATTAGTGTTTACCTTCCTTTTTGTTTGTGTATAAAATTACTTTAAAGGCCTTAAAGGCCAGAGCATCTCGGGTAACCATAGAAGAGCAGCATGTTGATGTATTTATTTATTTATTTGGTTTTTGTTCATTTTTGTTTGTTTGTTTGTTTGTGAGAAAATAATCAGATTTATTTCCCAGATCAGTCATGGAATTAGTAATTTTTTAGCCTGCAAAGCTAAACAGCAGAAATCAGAGAACGCTTCTAAACTCCAGTCTATAAGACACAAGACTGTACACTGAAGCTCCTTGAGGTTCAATGGAAGTTGGTCTGGTTCAAAATTCACTCCCACTATTGGTATCCTGGAGTCTACTGATGTTGAATCTTTCTGTTATGAATTTTGTGATTATTGCTCCCATAGTAATAAGTCATAATGTATGTAAGCACCATGAAAGCCAATATTTGTAGGTGAGTTGAGTCATCTGTTGCTATTGGTGAGTGATTCTGATGACAGTCATTACAGGTGAACTTGATTCAGAATGTCATTATGGTAGAAAAAGTCAGGTAGGTTGGTCTGTATTCTCTGTTTTCTTCCCTTCAATCTCAAAAGCTGCAACCTCTATAAGCAAGAAGTAGCAAAGGGAAGAGATATTACTAAAAACTTTGGATAGAGGTCAGCTCATGAAATGTAATAGTAGCATTCTCTCATCAAATGAGAGATCCCAAGTGTTGCTATTGCTTTAAATCATATTTTTTAAAATTATTACTACAGCTGTTGATAACTGACACAATTGGTCAGAAGGAATCTCCTGACGAAACCAGTATCCTGGCTGTATTTAGTCTCAATATTCAACTTCCAAATGCCATACAAAAATGCATTCTTGAAAATTTGTATAGTAGAATAAAAGCATAGGAATGTGCACTGTATATAGTAAGGTAAAGGATAATTCAGAGTAAATACAAATAATTTTCTATTAAAAATTAAATACATCTCAAGCATATGTGAAGCCTGAAAAGGTAAACCTGCCTGCTACTCAAGTCAGATAATGAATTTGATGCATAGATACCACAATAATATACAACAAAGGAAAAATTCTATGCATTACCTCTTTACTTCTAGGTATCCCATGATTATGCACCCAGATTCATATATTATAAACATACTAAAACAAATAATGCAAACTTATTGGAAAGAAAGAAAAATCTGGCTAGGAATGTTTTGTGTATTGATGTGTGATTCACCTCTGTATGCTGTGAATACCATTGGTTAATAAAGAAACTATCTTGTCCTGGGTTAGGGAAAAAGAATAGAGCTAGATGAGGAAAACTAAAATGAATGTGGGGAGAAGCAAGGAAGAGTTAAGAGAAGCCATGTAGCCCTGCCAAAAACAGATGCCTGAACTTTACCCAGTAAGTCACAGCCTCAGGGCAATTCACAGATTAGTGGAAATGGGTGAATTTAAGATATGAGATAGTCAAATATATACTTAAGCTGTTGGAAAACAGCATTGCAATATGGTTTCTGTATGATTATTTCAGGGCTGAGCAGCTGGGAACTACCTAGTGACCTCCTACTACATTGTATGATACTCATTCTTAGATAAAAATGCCTTTTCTGCACTGTATGAAAAGCAAACTCATTAGGTGCCTGTCACCAGTCTTGCAGAAACTGGGGAATGGAAATCATAAGTCTAAGTCTTCCAGAGTATCCAGATGGTAGGTACTCGTCTACATCTTACAAGGAGTTACATCTCCAAATTCTTGGTGATAGTTCAAGATGAAAGAAACACTGGGAAGAAGATCAAGATGCTGCAGAAAAACAAACCACTCAACATCTAGGAAAATCCTAGGCATATTGTATGTCTTTTTCAAGAGCACTGAGAAGGGACATCATTCTGAAATTTAGGAAGCACAAATTGGCAGACCGTGCATCTTCCAGAGCCCCACAACTTACATTTTCGCAGTGATGTTGTGTTTATTAACTTTTCCTGTACGACTTCATATATAGTTTTTATCACACAAATATTAATGAAAATATTTGTTTAGGCAATTTGTCATTCCTATAATTTCTACAAAAGAGACAGAATCTTTAACCTTCCTGTTTTAGTTGTAATGAATTTGAGAATCTAAGTTGGTACGGCATGGGAGAAGAATATTCATTTATTCAGACAGAATCAGCTTTTCAAGGAGTCAACAGCATCTATGGCTATGTACCTACAGTGTGATCTTCTCCAAAATCCTGCCTATGCATATTGGGGGATCCAGTCACTTGTTTGCTTTTTATATACAGTGCATAAAAAAGTCAGGTCATTGTAAAGGAAAAGACTACTGAGATTATCTAAGGCCAGGACCATGCTCTTGATGAACTTGGTTACCTGTAATGGCACTGCCTTGAGGCTATAGCTCATATATAAACAGCAGTTCCCTGCTGTGGGAATTATTACCCACTTATATCTTCTTTAGCTATTAAAGAATTACAAATAAGAATTGGAGGAACAGAAGGCCCTATAGCCAAGTGACACAGGGTGTTAGGAAGATAGGGGAAATTATATTTCTAATTGAAAGGCCTGGTTTTAAAGCTCCACCTTGAGATTATGTAGCCAGCAATCAAAAATGTATTGTCAGTTCTCTAAGGAAGGATCATTTTTATCACCTTTTTGCTTACCTATCTGCTCTTGCTGTTTCCTTGCCTGGAATGGACATTCTGTTCTGAAACTTGGCCACAGTTCTGCTGCTCCATAACATTTTTGTTACATTGGCTGGGAACTAGTATTAAATATTTAGGATCCCGGACAATGTTGTTTACCCCACATGTCAGTGTGCTGTGACTGTCGCTCAGGCTCCCCAGAATTGTTCTCTGCCAATGCCTGTGCAGCTCCTGACTATACAGCTGTAGTACCAGATTCTTTATTTCTTCAGGAAATTAGTCAGAAGCTTGGATGCAGTTTTTTTTTTTTTTGTTTTTCACGGTTGCTTATCTGTTTTGGTAATCTAACTATGGTTTAGTTCAGTGGTGCTCTAGGGAGAGATATAAGTAGGAGAGTGAAATTCTGATCTTTAACTTTTGGAATACTTTTGTTTTTAGGAACTTTTCTTGTTCTATCCAATATTACAATGCCCAAATAATCTAGTAATTGCTCCCTTCATGGTTTCCCCAACACTACAGAAGGATTTCTTCTCTTTTAGATAGTAAGTAGTCTTAGCCA
>NW_026068759.1:11999-15648 GCF_014885135.2 Alexandromys fortis
AACTCTCCAAAACTCCTCATATACCATGCAACCAATTTGGAATCTGGGATTCCTTCAAGGTTTAGTTGCAGTAGATCTGGGACAGATTTTACTCTCACCATTAGCAGCCTGCAACCTGAAGATGTTGCTACTTATTTCTGTCAACAATATTGGAGTACCCCTCCTACAGTGATACAAACCATGACATAATCTCCTGAAGGATGTAGCAGAGTCACCAGCTGGTTCTCTTATGTTTCCATCTGCTAATATATTTTGCAAAGACAATCAAACTGAGAAAGTCACAGTGACATTAAGGTACACCAGCCTATAGAGTTTCATTTGACCCACATGTCTTTCTTCCTCTTTAGTATCAGAAGCACTTTTTTTAAAAAGAAGAAACTCTCATGTGTTTAAAATTAATATATTGGGATTAATATAGAAAAGAAAAAATTCTTTAGAGGTCACTAGGAGCTGTTTTCACATCCCGAATTGTCATTAGAATTTAGGCTATAGATGTCTTGTCAGGTGCCTACTTTCAGACTGAAACAACCCCTAAGGCTGGAATATTAAGTAATTCTTCAACTTTTCACAATATTTTTGGAAATTGCAAAACTTTTGTGTTTATACTAAGTAGAAGAATATGTTCACTGGTCCAGGTCTCCTTTCAACAGTTAACTGCAGGCAGATCCTGGTAAGGACAGTATCAACATCCATTTATATTCCTATTGACTTCTTCATCACTGTGCTCAGTGAGTAGCCCCGACATGGCTTTCTGCACATTATAAACTGTAAATGCTGAAAACATGAGCCAAAATAAATGTCATTTCTCACATTTCATCTATGAGGTATTTGTCACAGTTGCTCAAAAACAGATAATAAAAGTGGTTGATTGTTGTGGTGTGGTACCAGTCTAGACCATAAATTATTTCTCTGGACCAGTTAGTGAGGCGTGGAGGTAGATTTCCATGGATCTCTCATGAAAACCTGATTGCATTCAATGAAAATTCTTCATTTATTCTGCAAAACAGCTTTTATACCAACATATAAACTGAGGGGAAAATTTATTAGCAATCAGTTTCCTAGGTAATTGGGAGAATGATTGTGGTCAAGTCCACACCTCTATCCACACCTTTCTATGGCCATTTTGTCTTTCTGTGTTCCTACTCTGTATGCCAGCTCTGTCACATAGGCTGAATTAACATCTCTATCCTAGGCCTGCTCCAAATTACAAAAAGGGAGTAGAACAACATTAGCATATTTTGACCCTGGTGACAACCTGTCTATAAATACTAAGTGTCTACCTCCTGTGAGGCAGGTGTAAACTGTGGCCTGAGATTCTAATAACTATACAATGTAGAAATATAGGCCCAAAGTTTGTTATTTCAAAGAAGTTGATGCTAGGAACAGGGGGTTTTCTGATGCTTCTTCAGAGTACATTTTCTCCAAGGCAGAGGCTACAGTGCCTGCTCTCCTAGAGCACTTGGAATTATGCAATTAACAATTAAGTCAGTAGAACAAAACAGTTACATAGAAGAATATTTTGGAAAGATACTGATACAAAACTTCAAAATGCTTTGATTTATAATTCTGGTTGGAAGGAGATGAGAAATCTGTCATACATCAAAAGGGTGTGTCTATAATATTTTGGTACTAAAAGTCAGTATATGGTCAGTTGATCCAATTGAAAATGTGTAGTGATGAACGGCGGGCCGCTTCCCGCCACCCGGCTAGCTTTACCCGAAATAATTACATGGAAACTGTATTATTTTAAACACTGATTGGCCCATTAGTTTTAACCTCTTATTGGCTAGCTCTTACATATTGATCTAACCCATTTCTAATAATATGTGTAGCACCACGAGCTGGCTTACCAGGAAAGACCTTAACCTGCATTTGTCTGGAGCGGGAGAATCATGGTTACTGCCTGACTGGGCTTCTTTCTCCCAGCATCCTGTTCTGTCTACTCTGCCTACCTAATTTTCTGTCCTATTAAAGGGCCAAAGGAGTTACTTTATTTAACCAATGAAATGAACATAAAACAGAAGACTCCGACATCAAAAATGCATGCGAATATTAATGGAAAAGTATGCTAATGCCCAAATAGTATTTGAATATTTGTTTGGAGATATGTGGAAAAAGGTCATTGGTAGAAAACTTATTAAAATGGGAACGGTATGGCCAACACATCCTTACCTTATTCACAGATGATTCCAGTTGCTATAGCCATTTGGTATTATTTAACGATAAAAATGTAACTCTTTAAAAAAGATAATATCTGAGAGTGCCAAAAGTGTATTTAATGATGTACTTAACATTTTAAAGTGGCAGAGACATTCATTTTTATGAACTAATGTGGTTTGATGGTAAAGTTAATGTGCTGGACACAAGTTCTCTACCATGGTAGCATTAACAGTTGAGTGAATCTTTAAATAATATGTTGTTCTGAAATGCAGATACAACATTTGGTATCACTATATGAAAATGATATTGTGACGTTTCTGTGATTCCATTAGTAGGAATCACAGAATGAACTACATATTCCTGCCTCTTCCTGTAGCTGTGTATACATTTTCCTTTCTATTACTGTACTAAAATCCAAAGGGCAATGGACACTGTTAAGAAAAGTTTTGCTTAGCTCTGAGAATTTTAGCCCGAGTATACAAAATTTTGTTGTCTAATCTATGTGCCATTGTTGGCAAAACATTGAAAACATAACATCATGTTGAATGACACCATGCTAGACTCTTCTAAAAACAAAATGGTCACATTATATCAGGAGAAAGATACTGACACCTGAGGGAGGATTAATTTTTCCTGGACCCAAGAAAACTACTCTGAAGGGCAGAGTTTTATCTGTGAAAACCCAATGTAAAGCTTCTTAGGAACCACCTATATTGCTTTTGTTGCATTTATGATGTTGTTACATGTGCTTAGTTTTCCCCATGTGAGGAATGGAAAATGTAAGATTCTAAGATTTCCCATACAGCCCTTCTCCTACCTAGGTTCTTGAAACCACAGACGTTGGTATGTCATGATATTCCTCCTTATGACTCTTCCGTTCTATTAAAACAAAAACAAAACTGTTGTGCCACTTTAGGCTCCCCATGAAACATGCTCAGCATTCACTCCAGCATAAACCTAGAGAAGAGCTCAGGGTAGCTGCTGCTGAAAATATTCTGCATGGACATAAACTGTTCAACTAAGAAAATGAATCCTGTTGTTCTTGTTCTTCTAGGAGAAAGACATTACCAGAATCTTTGCCATTAATGACTGTGTTCCCTTAGAAGCTGGAACACATTCTGTGCATGTAAAATATGCCAAGAACATAGGATAGCTAATAGTCAAATAGGCAGCTGTTAGGATCTCCAGTTCCGAAGGAAGACAAAGGCTATTTTAAGAAGAAACAGAGGGCGGAAGCAGAGAGGCAACAAACAAATTTCAGAGTTAGGCATGTGTAACTGGAAGCTCATTCCTTTTAATGAGAAATGAGAAAGTTCCTGATATTAGAGGTCTTTGATGGAACTAATTGTTCAGAGCCTTTGTAAATGCTAAGTGAGGTGAACTGGGTAATATATCAGTGTCTTCCTTTTTATTGCCAGTTCCTTATGGTTTTTCTTTTTTCTCTTTCCTTTATTTTCCTTTCCTTTTTTTCCTTTTTTCTTCTTTTCTT
>NW_026068759.1:18036-19196 GCF_014885135.2 Alexandromys fortis
AAAAAAAAAAAAACAACGAGAGTTGTATTCCATACCAGGATTTACTAATATATCCTGGTAACTTAAAGTGAAAACCTGATTCCTAAATGTGAAAAAAAAATTCAGATGACAGCATTTTTGTCCTCAATATAGAAATCAAGTAACTGGAAACTAGATTAAGGCTTCATCCACTTTTATATCTGCAATTTTGTATTGATTCTATTCAACTTATATGAATGTGAGCATGTAAGAAGGGGTGTTAGTGAAGGAACAGTTCTCCTTAGGTAGAGTATCTTGGAAAATTTATAGCAGTATTTAATTTTTTGTTAATCCTCAGGCATTCTCTAAGAGAGAAAGCCTGGTGAAGTCTTTAATACTATGTCTTTTCTCATGTGAGTTAAACTGGAATAGAGATCATAGAACTCAGATGAAAATCTTCTGTTTTTTGTAAAGCTCTACTCATCACAGTTTATATATCCAAGCAGACTCTTTCAGGCAACATAAAAATTATGATGTTGTTGCATTCTGTTTCTTAAGTAAATGACCAAAATGAATGTAAGTAAAAAAAAGAAAACAACATGTTTTTCATTTCCCTTAACGTGATTAAACATATTACTTTTTACAGGTGAAAACAAATTATCCCAAGTACCCATATACATCCATACCCAAGCAATTTTTAATAGACTTACATTATGTAAACTAGGTATTCCTTTATTGACAGGTTGCTTGTTGTGGTTACAAAGAAAGGATCAATCACTCTATTAGTTATCTTGAAGGATAATCTTACATTCAATCTTAAAAGAATCACCAATCTAAACTTTTATGCATAAAAAAAATGGACACCTCAACTATAAATCCATAGGGTGCTTACCCACTCACCAATAGTTTTTTTTTTTATTTCAAGAGACTGAGGGCAAAAATGTTATAAGTGGTTAATTATCACCCTCTGTCATTAACCAACCCTAAATATGGGCTAGTGACAATTGGGT
The DNA here is from genome assembly GCF_014885135.2 of Alexandromys fortis. Classification (NCBI taxonomy): domain Eukaryota; kingdom Metazoa; phylum Chordata; class Mammalia; order Rodentia; family Cricetidae; genus Alexandromys; species Alexandromys fortis. Next base: position 19,005 of record NW_026068759.1, read on the forward strand.
TTCTTTGAATTTGTGACCTTAGCTATGTGTCCTTGAAATTTAGGAGTATTTTCTGGTGCTTTTCATTTCTAAGCTATCACCGAACATCTGATATAACCTGAAGTTATTTTAAGGCCTTGTTTTAGGTGGTGATGCACAACAAAAACTGTGACTGCATCTTTCAGCATTAACATAAAGGAAATCATGCAAGCT
>NW_026068760.1:0-1396 GCF_014885135.2 Alexandromys fortis
ATTACAGATGGTTGTGAGCCACCATGTGGTTGCTGGGAATTGAACTCAGGACCTTTGGAAGAGCAGGCAATGCTCTTAACCACTGAGCCATCTCTCCAGCCCCGTATTTGTTTTTCTTGTTGCTAATTTTACATTTTATTTTTTTCTTGTGTATGTATCCCGGTTTAATGTATAAAAAAAGGGGAACTAGTGGGAATTGGTTCTCTCCTATTATGTGGGTTCTGGGAATAAAATATAGGTCATCAGACTTTGTAGTAAATACTTTTTCCTGATAAGCCATCTTTCTGGCTCCCATGTTTTTTTCTTTTTTTTGAAAAGGTCTCAGCAGGTGAAGTGGTGCATGTCTTTAATCCCAGCACTTGGAAGGCAGAGGCAGGTGAGCCTCTGTGAGTTTGAGACCAGTCTTGTCTACATAGTGAGCTCTAGGACAGCCAGAGGAACACAGTAAGACTCTGCCTCAACACTTTCCTCCCACCACAGAAAAAGAAAGAACAAAATAAAGGAAGAAAAGCTCTTAAGGACCAGTCATAGTGTTACATTCCTTACTCCCAACACTCAGGAGGTAGAGGCAGGCAGCTTGTCATGAGTTCAAGGCTTTCCTGGTCTACACAGTGAGTTCCTGGCCAGTCAGTGCTATACAGTGAGATCCTAGGGGTGTGTGTTGGGAGGAGAAAACATCTTGAAATGTGGCATAGGTTGGTGTGGAGGGAGCTGGGGATCCTCCTGCCTCAGTATCAGGTATGCACTATTGTGCATAGCTCCATGGTATTTGGGGATGCAACCCTTCTGCCTACCTGTGGTCCGCCCAAATGAGGAGAAGGAAAATTGTCTTTCCTTGGTGTTAATTAGGGTTGTAATTATTGTTGAGATCAAGCTATGCCCTATTGTTACTCTGTATTGTATAAAATAGTGATTTTTTTTAAAAGACTTCCTTTCCGAAAGAGCTTCCATTTATAAGCCGCTGGGACTCTATTTTGAGGGTGGAAGATGACGTCTAGAGAACCTGCAATCTGTGTCATCGTCCAGCACCGCCCACACGGCACGGCCTGATTTATTCCTGGGAGCAGGAGTAAATTTATTGGGGTCAACTGAGACTACAAGGATACATGAATGGATTAAGGTTATACCAAGGAAAGCTTGCCTGAGACCTTTTCAGACACACCAACCAAACGGCGTGGCTCCCTTACCTGGACCCCGTGAAGTGACAGGTCCTTGCACTGCAATGCCAAGTCCCTTGGACCTATCAACATCTAAAATGCACATCAAAAACATCAAAGATGGAACTTTGGATAGTCCCTGGGCCCTTTCCCTTTTCTTTCTTTCTTTCTTTCTTTCTTTCTTTCTTTCTTTCTTTCTTTCTTCCTTCCTTCCTTCCTTCCTTCCTTCCTTCCTTCCT
>NW_026068760.1:5405-9832 GCF_014885135.2 Alexandromys fortis
TCTCTCTCTCTCTCTCTCTCTCTCTGTCTCTCTCTCTGTCTCTCTCTGTCTCTCTCTCTCTCTCTCTCTCTCTCTCTCTCTTTAGTTTTTTGAGACAAGGTTTCTCTGTAGCTTTGGAGCCTGTCCTGGCACTAGCTCTTGTAGACCAAGTTGGCCTCGAACTCAGAGAGATCCACCTGCCTCTGCCTCACGAGTGCTGGGATTAAAGGCGTGCGCCACCACCGCCCGGCTGCTCTTTCTCTCTTAAACAGATTTTCTGGACTCCAGATAGACAGTTGTATTTGTATCCACAGCCCAGTTGAGTCTGACCTGAGGTGTGCTGGATGTGGGAATGCCCAGGAAACCTTCCTCTGGACGGACTTGATGCCTATGGGAAAGCAGTGTTGAAATACTCATACCTAAGTTTTGTGTTTATTGAGCTTGGCATACTGGCTCATGTTGTAATCCCAACACTTAGGAAGCAGAGGCCAAGAGAATCACGCTTTCAAGGCCAGCCCCTGCAACGTGGGCAGTTGAAGATCAGCCTGGGCTTTGGGAGTCCCTGTCTCAAAAGTTAAATCCAGTTTTGTGTTTATCTGAAAAAAAAAAAAATCTTGACCACACAGAGGAAAGTTATCTCGTACTGTTAGTCACTTCCCTGATGCTTGGAACTTCAAAGTCAGTTTTCAAGAAACTTGATAGAAACAGAACCAAATGTTCTGTGCGTTTCTTAGAAGAGTGGGAAGAGGGGGAGGTGGTGACCCATGCCTTTAATTCCAGCACTTGGGAGGCAGAGGCAAGTAGATCTCTGAGTTCAGAGACCAGCCTGGTCTACAAAGCAAGTTCTGGGACAGTCAGAGCTGTTATGCAGAGAAGCCCTGTCTCAAAACAACAACAACAACAAAAAACAACAAAACAAAAACAAACAAACAAAAAACAAACCAAACCATAAAGCTCAAATCTTTTAGTTTTGCTTTCTGTGTTGAGTGTATGTGCATGCGCGTGTATTTTGTAGGCATATATAGCCTAGGGGTCAACGCTGGTGGTCTGGTATTGCTCTCCACCTCACTCTTGAAACAGGGTCTCTTGATGAACCCGGTGCTTGCCATTTCTGCTAGAATGACCAGCCAGTAATACTTGGTATCCACCTGTCTCAGCCCCCTCCCAATGCTGGAGGGTGCAAACCAAAGCCATCATGGCCAGCCCTGGATGCTTGAGGGTCAGAACTCAGTTGACAGCAAGCACTTCAGCCATCGAGTCATCTCCCCAGCCCACAAACTGTTCGCACCCCACTAGCGTGAGCAAGCTTCCTGTGTGTGCTGGCACACTTGGCTGAGAATGCTCACATGGGGCTAGAGGCTGGCTTAGGGTACCATCCCTCATCCCTTACACACTGGGATTTTAGTGTGCAAGGGTAAATTTTATGAACAATTTACCACTGTCACGTGTACAATGTCCGTGTTTTCTCCTTACAGTCTCCTCCAACTCTTATGACTTTTCCGACTCTCACATGGTTGAGCCTTCAGAATACAGGACAGTAAGTATGAACTACCTGCCCTGTTTCTCCCCGTACAGAGGCTCCCCGTACGATAGCCTCGATACAGATAAATGAATATATACTTTTCTTTTCTCAATATCCTCCTGCCTCAGTTTCCTGAGTACTAGGATTATAGGTATAAGCCACCGTGTCAGCTAAAAGTGGACATTTCAATTGAGATTAACTCAGTCGTTCAAGGCCCCAAGGAGTTGCTTGCTTTAATATTTCCTGTAATAATTTATTTTCTGAGGTATGATAGTTACTCGCTATGTCAGATACTTCACCTGTTTTGCTTTATTTAATTCTGCGGACAGAAACGAAACTCAAACGAGACAGTTTACTAAGAACTGCTGTATCAAGGGGTCTGCCCCGTCATTGTCATTTGGGCAGAGACTCACTGACTGGCAGAGGCATGGGAAGGTGTCAGCGTGGGGACAGTCTTTGGGTGTGGCCTGGCACAGCAAGGGATGCTGTAGGTAGGGTGCAGACACGATTACACTTGGTTGGTCCTCATCTGGAACTGAGGACCCCAAGTTAGGGAAGCTGACAGCTATTACTTGAGAACTGGCCACTTGGGGCTGTTCGAAGGATTATTTGTCTTCCTGGACTGGCTTTGGAGGCAACAGTCTGATAAGGGGGAGGAGTGCTGCCTTGGGCTATCTGATGGAGAATGTTTATAGCTATTCTCTGCTAAGAGACACCATGACCATGGCAACTCTTAGAAAGGAAAACACTTCACTGGGGTAGGGTGGCTTACTTAGAGTTCAGAGGTTCAGTCCATTATCCTCATGGGGGATCATGGCAGCGTGGCATGGTGCTGGAGAACCCTATATCTTGCAGACCATAGAAAGTGGTCGGTGTTACTGGGCATGGCTTGAGCAAAAAGGAGACCTCAAAGGCCACCTCCACAGTGATGCTCTTACTTCAACAAGACCACACCTACTCCAACAAGGCCGCACTCCTAGGAGTACATTACAAGGAGGTCAGGGGCAAACCTAAGTATTTATTTAGGATATTTTTTATGAATTTTAGGGAAAATTGGGATGTTGTCTCCTCTTTGATATTTTTTTAAATATTTATTTATTTATTATGTATACAATAGTCTGTCTGTGTGTATGTCTGCAGGTCAGAAGAGAGCACCAGACCTCATTACAGATGGTTGTGAGCCACCATGTGGTTGCTGGGAATTGAACTCAGGACCTTTGGAAGAGCAGGCAATGCTCTTAACCACTGAGCCATCTCTCCAGCCCCCCTCTTAGATATTGTGTAATGGGTGTGTCTCAAGTCACTCCTCGATTTTTTTCTTTTGTAGCCGGAATGTGATCAGTATGACTACCCAGCATGTCCCAGGATCCTCAGCCCCGTATGTGGAAGCGACTTGAACACTTATGGGAATGAATGCACCTTGTGCGTGAAGATCAGGTCCGGTATTAAAACACCTTTTTTAGACTATTATTACTTCATGTGTATGAGTGTTTTGCCTGCATGTGTATACACATGTACAACATGTATGTCTGCGCCCACAGAGGTCAGAAGAGGGAGCTGGACCCCTTGGAACAGGAGTCACAAATGGGTATGGCTGGACTCAGACTTGGGGTTTTCTGTAAGAGCAACAAGTGCCCTCAACCTCCAGGCCCGGGTCACACAATTTTACAGTTGTGCACCAGTCACGTTTCCTTTCTTTTCTTTTTTCTTGAATTTTGATTGTTGGAGGTAGTAACTCCTTTCTGGAATGTAGGAGTCAAATGTGACTTAAACTGTTTTTGGAGCTTTTGGAGCCTGTCCTGGAACAAGCTTTTGTAGATGAGGCTGGCCTCGAACTCACAGAGATGCACCTGCCTGTCTCCCAAGTGCTGGGATTAAAGGCATGCGCCACCACCACCCTGCTGTTTTTGGTTATTATGGAGACATTTAAAAGACGTAAACTTTTAAGTGCATTTTCCAGTCAAAGCTAGAGACAGAGTTTGTGATCAGTCATGTGTAAGGTAGCAGCCAGGCTATGTCACCATCTCAATGTGCACTCACTCCAGATTAATGTGGGGGCTGGAGAGATGGCTCAGCGGTTAAGAGCACTAACTGGTCTTCCAGGGTTTAATTCCCAGCACCCATGTGGCAGCTCACAACCAAATTAAAAGTGTAGTGGAGACAGAGTTGCTCAGTAGAAAATCTGCCTAAGATTTACCAGGTTGGCCTCGAGCTCACAGAGATCTGCCTCCCGAATGCTAGGATTATAGGCGTGCACCACCACGACCCGGCTGCCTGAGATCAATCTTTAACTATTCTTTTTATTTTTTTTTTAAAGATTTACTTATTTTTTAAAGATTTATTTATTTATTACATATATGCAATGTTCTGCCTATACATATGTCTTCATGCCAGAAGAGGGCACCAGATCTCATTACAAATGGTTGTGAACCACTGTGTAGCTGGGAATTTTACTCAGGACCTCTGGAAGAACAGCCAGTACTCTTAATCTCTGAGCCATCTCTCCAGCTCACTGGGATCAATCTTTATAACCGGTGGAAGGACACATTGCATATTTGGAGATTGGGATGTAGCTCAGTAGAGAATTTGCCTATGATACATAAAGCCAGTAAATAGTTCAGTCCTCCGCAGTATACTCACACACACACACACACACACACACACACACACACACACACACACACACACACGGCTATAGTTAGTACTTAAATCCTGCAGAATATTATATTTACTTTTAGATTTAGAGGGGCATGCAGGTGATCTTCACACCCTCTATTTACCAGTTGGCAGGTAAGGCTTCCTACATATACTTGGGGAAATGCTGAGGATTAAGCTATGGTACCTGACTCCCTTCATGGGGAGTCCACTCTCGCTTCTCAGTCTAAGTCTTCTTGGAATGTTTTTTTTTTTTTTTTTTTTTTTTTTT
>NW_026068761.1:0-3903 GCF_014885135.2 Alexandromys fortis
GAGAGAGAGAGAGAGAGAGAGAGAGAGAGAGAGAGAGAGAGAGAGAGAGAGAGAGACCCAGTGAAGAAAGAACTTGGGTGGCAGACGGAGCCTTTCTGGCTGTGCATCTCTTCCCAGTGAGTCAGCGTTGCTCCCTCCTCCCTTTGATAGGTCCCTGCTTCTTTTTGGTGCTCTGAAAGTTGTCTGGAAGAAAGGATTCTAATTTTAATTAATTGTGCAGTGAGCTAATCTCATGGGCTTTCTGCTTCAAGGCATTTTAGGAAAAACAAATGGTTTTAGTAGATAAGGGAAGCCTGTTAATGGTTTTTTGTTTTGTTTTTTTCCCAAAAAACGCAGGAACATTTTTACTATAGATTTGGTTTTTAATGGGTTTTTTTAAAAAAATAATAAATAGTAATAATAAATAAGATAGCAAAGCTCTGGGACTTGAGGTTTTCTCCCCCACCTTTTTTCTCAAGATAAGTAAGTGGTTAGCAATATTTTTTAAATTCATTCCAGCCGGGATTTTTTAATTACTATATTGCCTAATTCTACACCAGCCAGGACAGGTCTCCACCATGTCCTGTCCAGTGAGATGAACGCTTTATTTCGACACTACACTAGACTCACTGTGATTGGAAACTCTGCCTCACTTAACTGCCTCTTCCTTGGAATTGACAATGTTTTTAAAATGCAACTAAGTTGTTAATAAATAGTGTGTGATATTCAAAATTAATGTAAACTGGAAGGTTTTATGTGGTTGCTTTTTTTGGTTGTTTTTTAATTTTTATACTCTCAAATAAACTTGCAGTTTCATTCTTTCTGCTGTGCAAATGGTTCTTGACCCACTTTTCTGTCCCCCAACAACATAAAAAGAAGATGGTCATTTCTGGCTTAGCTTCCGCAATAAATGTACACCATAATAAAATGAGAAAGAAGAAGAATGTTTCGGTAAAACTTCAAAATGTGGAGGGTATTTGGGGTTCTACTGGTGTGGTTGGATGAGTGGGAGGAATTGTGCACCCCAGGTAGTGTGATAGCCCTGGGAAGTGAGTGAGTCCTTCATTACATCATTCGTTCCTCCAGGAAAGGGCAAGTGGCCGCCATAACTGTTGGAGATTCTTGCCTCAGATTCAAAGATAAACACCTCATGCCATGCTTGTAATTCGCTTCAGACCACTAAGAGAGCATCTTCATGTCCCTTTAGATCTACTTTAGAGCCACGTGTTAACTGACACACAACAGGGACAATAGGAATCTAGATGCTCAGTAGGACCCACCACCCAATGCCAAGAGAAGTGACTCCATTCTTGGCAGAATTGAAATCTACATGAAAATTAAATCAAATTTAAATTCAAATCTTTAGACCATGATTTGGGTCGTGTCTTATTCTCCTGCTCCTTGCCAGGCAAAGGTATCCCAAGAGCGCTGTGTCATATCCTACCCAGAATGCTCTAACACACAATGCCCCAAATGTTTGTTCATGTACTCATTCTTTCATTTCTCATGGTGTCTTATAAATCTCATTTTTGTTGATCCCAAGATAAAGAAATAATTATAATACTCTAATCTACAGCAGACATTGGCAACCTTTCTTTAAAGACTAGATAGTATGTTTGACTCTGACAGATACAAAAGACTCATGGATAATACATTAATGAATGGGTACAGCTGTGCACCATTAAAATTATATAAAAATAGGTAGCTAGGTAGTTCTGACCTGTGGACTCCTAGCTATTTTTGGTACTGTGGACCCCAGTGGGTTTGGAAATCTTAAGTTTGAGTACTGTAGGGCAGAAGCAGTGTTTTTAGGGCACAAACAATGGTTTGTGGTATTAGAAGCCATGAAGAATTCATGAGGCAGAGTGTCCAAGGCCCTGATATAATTGAAATTGGCCTTACCAGTTCATTTTCCAATGAATAAGAAAATAGAAGATTAATAGAGGCTTTTGTAATGAGATCTCAAAGCAGTTGGGTTGAACAGAGAGAGCCTAGTTTAAAAAAAAATTGGTACCACTGGGAGTCCCTCAAGGTCATAGACTTAGACGATGTCTCTGTTCAAGAAAGAGCGTGTTTTTATGTGACCTAGGAAACATTGTTCACTTCCATTTAGCTTACGATCCACAGATAGTGTAAGTCTATCTATGCAAAGACTCAACTGAATGAAAAACATTAGACTGGTGCAAGTCTTCAGGCCTGGATGGATACAGCTGATGAACAGTTGTCATTAATAGTGTGTTTGTGGGCACCTCCCAAAGCCATACTCTGTTGTCCACTAGAACTGGGTGGTATGACCCTATTGCTGAAGACAACGTATGTGTTGGATACAAGACACAAGAAATCAGTCTAAACTGAGATGACAGCTCCTTCCCTGCATGCTTGTGCTCATGATACTAAAACGTGGGGAGAAAAGATATCAACAGTTGTTCCCAGCTACAGAATCTGTCCTATAATAACAATCTACTGGCAAAGCTGGTTATGGGCTAACCAACTACTTCTCAATTAGACTGAGACCAAGTACTGTAAACCTTATCTAAATAAATCCACATGTGTACCATGGCATATACCCACCTACATTCACACAATACAAATATATACATGCACATTTAGTTTTCATCCTCAAATTTCTCAGCCCCGTTTTGCTCAATATTGATTTCATGGAAATGAAGAAATATTTTCCCCTAGAATTTATAGACATTCCTTCAGACTAACTCATAATCAGACATTCTTGATCATGTAGCTATTATTGTGGGTGGGACTTAATCCCATGATTGACAGCACCACCAAAATTCTATGGAGTAGGAAAGGGGCGATTCCTATATGAAAGGTTCTAGGAGACACCAGAACCTCGGTATATCTGTTGGAAAGCTTCCCTGAGGAAGGGTTCACAGCTAAGTAGCCCAGATTTCAATACACATAAGAAAATAACATAGACTTTGGGCAATAGAGCTACAGGCATTAAATGCTTTGCAAAGTGCTGAGGCAACATGAGTAAACACTGCAGGAAAGTCAACAAGCCTTTCTGCAAACCCAGAGGCAAGGAAAATAATTAAGATGATACATTTGAAGCCAGTATTGTGTGTGCTTTCACGAGATAGTCATCTGGGGTTGGTCACACAGCAGTGAGTATCTGTAGGAGGAAATCTACCCTATAAATAGAAAGAAGTAACTTCCAAACTCAGACCTGTCCTCAAGCTTTGAAAGTGCTGAAATGAGATAATTATCCCACCACGAGATTCCCCCGCCCTGACCTGTAGTTTGCATTTTTAAAGACTGGTGGATCAGAAATATGTTCCCGTTTTCTATTTTTTTTTTCTTTCTTTCTTTTTTTTTTTTTTTTTTTTTGGTTTTTCAAAAACAGGTTTGCTCTGTAACTTTTTGGAGGCTGCCCCTGGGACTCTCTCTGTAGACCAGGCTGGCTTCAAACTCACAGAATCAACCTGCCTCTGCCTCCAGAGTGCTGAGATTAAAGGTGTGCTCCACCACCAAAACCCCAAGACTCACATATGCATGGTGTTAATTAACTGGGCTTCCTGTGGTTGTTTATCTATGCCAGAGAGCAAGGGTGCGTCAACACTTAGGATGCCACCCTTGGAAATTCTGGGACAGTTTTTGCCCCAGGAGCTGTGATGTGGGAGGGTCTTCTGTCTATTTGTTACTTTCATTGGTTAATAAAAAACTGCCTTGTCCCTTTGATAAGACAGCAGCTTACAAAGGCGGAGTAGACAGAACAGAATGCTGGGAGAAAGAAGCAGATTCAGGCAGTCACCATGATTCTCCAATCCTAGACGGTCGTAGGCTAGAATCTTTCCCGGTAAGCCACCACCTCGTGGTGCTACACAGATTATTTGAAATGGATTGAGCAAGATATGAGAGTTAGCCAAGAAGAGGATAAATATAATGGGCCAGGCAGTGTTTAAAAGA
>NW_026068761.1:6015-8514 GCF_014885135.2 Alexandromys fortis
ATGCAGTGTGGCTCTTCATGCAGTGTGGCTCTTCATGCAGTGTGGCCCTTTATGCAGTGTGGCCCTTCATGCAGTTTGACTCTTCATGCAGTGTGGCTCTTCATGCAGTGTGGTTCTTCATGCAGTGTGGTTCTTCATGAAGTGTGACTCTTCATGCAGTGTGACTCTTCATGCAGTGTGACTCTTCATGCAGTGTGAATCTTCATGCAGTGTGAATCTTCATGCATCATGCCTCTTCATGCAGTGTGACTCTTCATGCAGTGTGAATCTTCATGCATCATGCCTCTTCATGCAGTGTGGCCCTTCATGCAGTCTGACTCTTCACGCAGTGTGGCTCTTTGTGTAGTGTGGCTCTCCATGCAGTGTGGCTCTTTATGCAGGGTGACCGAGCATGCAGCGTGGCTCTTCTGCAAGGGAACTTGAGATGGTTACAATCTTATAACTGTGTGGTGTACTAGCCTGTAAGTTACTAAGAGCATGCAAATGTGTCCTCATGACTGGAGGGAATAGGACCACAGACTTTTCTTACTAGTGAGTGATCTTTCCAGTTCAGACCCCTTGCTCAAACAAGGATAAAGAGGAGATTCGCGCTGGCCTCCTTGTGAGTACAACATAAACTGCTTTCACAAGTTTTTGCTCTAGTTGAAATCAATCACCAGGAAATGGCTGAATGTAAATGTCTTGACCCCACTTGCTTGCTTGGCTTAGATTAATAAGTGGCTCTTTCATGAAAGCAGTGTTTGCACTTGCCTGCTGTGTCCTCTGAGATCAGTTAGAGCCACAGCAGACTTTACAGGAATAGGGGATTTAATGTGTAAATCAGGGCTTATGGTGACATGGGAAGAGCTGATGAGAAATTCCAGCTAGAGGACCTAGACACCGTAAGCAAGTTCCGAGTCTGACTCGGAAAGAAAGCAGCAAGCAAAGATGGCCAGAAGCCACTTCATGAAGACTCCAAAGGAGGTGCTGCTCCAAGGGAGCTCACGGTGAAGTCTATAAAGTCACTGTATCTAACCACATGGGACTGGGGAAAGATGAGGAGGAAGGGTTAGAGGGAGGGGAGAGATGGGGGAGACAGGGAGAGGGAGGGAGAAAGCAAAACTGAGTATATAATAGTATAAAATACTATAAAAGTTTATATTCTATTATATAAACTCAGTGTGTGATAGTGCTGAGCTCTTTTGCTTTTTAAAGTTCCATGGGTTCCTTTTACTGGCACGCTTGTCCCTGCGACCGCAACCAGAGGAAGGAGTGGGCAGTAAGAAGTGTGACCCACAATGCCAGCAACAGTTGTCCCCATCACACCTGAGGGACCTTGATCTTAATCACACAGTGGTTTTCAGAACAAGTACTGCACCTTCCAGGGCAAAGATTAATATTTTGCAGGAAATTAAAGTCAAGGCAGTCAGGAAGTGTTAGGCTGTTAATTTTTATGTACCTAATGAGGAAAGGAAGTCTCACTTCTGACCTTTAATGTGTCTCTTTATAGCTTACACCCGAGTGCATGGTTTGCAAACCAGGAGAGATTCCTCTGAAAAGTATGGTGTCATCTCTTGTAAATTATTTGGACAATTGGTGTGGGCACAATTCACGTTATGAACTAGAAAGACATAACTTTGGAGATGAATTTACTGGTGATTAGGTTTGCCCCCGAACACAATGTTCTCCTGCCCAGAGAGATGTTCATAAAACGGTAGCTGAGAGAGTAGGTGACTGAGCGATTCATCAGGATAGGAGTGGGTGGCTGTCTCCTCCCCTCACAGACATGACCAGTAGACAGGCCATAGGTCAGAGGAGTTAAAAACCACATCGGAAAGTGAAAGGGTGCCGAGTTTCCTCCTGGCAGCTCTTTCTGCTAACTGACATCTTGTCAAGCACATTGACTATGTTAGTGCCAATCAAGTAAGAAATACAGTCAGAGCTGGACAGTGGTGGTGCACGCCTTTAATTTAAGCACTTGGGAGACTCAGGCAGATGGATCTCTGTGAGTTCAAGGACAGCCTGCCTGGTCTACATAGTGAGTTCCAGGAGACCCAGGAATGTTACATAGCGAAACCCTGTCTTGAAAAACAAAAGAAGAAAGAAATGCATGCAGGCCATGGCAGCCCAGAATAGACTAGTACTCAACTGCTTACATCGAGCTCAGGGATGTCTTGGTTTCTGGGAGAATTAGCCTTGAAAATGTGAGTCATCAGTCCGTCCATGTACCCCCACTCCAGCCCCATCTTCCTCTCCACCCCCATCTTTCTCTCAAGTCCTGTATCTCTGTTCCCTTTCTCTCTCCTTCTCCAACACCCCCCAAGTTTGGTGACGAGTTTCTAAGACAAGATAATTTGTGCTCTTTGGAACAAGCAAATGTGTTGGGGAACATTATTTTCCAGTGTGTAACTTTTGTTTATGCTGCATATGTTTAACTCTGTGAAGCTGTGATTCTTTGCCTGTCTAAAGCACCTGATGGTCCTAATAAAGCAATGAACAGCCAATAGCGAGGCAGGAGCA
>NW_026068761.1:13132-15635 GCF_014885135.2 Alexandromys fortis
TATAGGTGGGGTGATGACCATGCAGGAAGTAGAGGCAGGGCAATGAGAACAGGAGAATTCTGGGAAGAGGATTCTGCAGTCTGCAGTCACGACCCAGCCACAGAAGAAGCAAGATATGACTGCCTCGCCAAATAAGGTACTGAGCCACGTGGCTAACATAGACAAGAATAATGGGCTAATATAAGTTATAAGACTTAATAAGAAGTCTGAGCTACTAGGCCAATCAGTTTATAACTAATATAGACCTCTGTGTGATTTCTTTGGGGCTTAACGACTGTGGGAACCAGGCAGGACAGAAACCTTAGTCAACACCAAAAACTTATTTTTGAATCCCCTTTTTCTCAGCTGTTGGTGGAGGTTTCTGTCCCACCAAGTCCCACAGTCATTCAGTCCCCCCCAAAATGCAGAGAGGTCTGCATTATCAGGCTTCTTATTAACTCTTACATCCTACATCTTAACCCACAATTCCTGTCTGTGTTAGCCACATGGCTTGGTACCTTTCATCAGTGAGGCATTTTCATCTGTTTCCTCTATGTCTGGGTGACGACTGCAGACTGACTCTTTCCTCTTCTCAGAATTCTCCTGTTCTTGTCACTCCACCTCTATTTCCTACCTAGTTGTCCTGCCTGTACTTCCCGCTTGGCTACTGGCCAACCAGCATTTTATTAAACAACTACAAGAAACAGATCTTTACAGGATAAAATCATTGTCCCACAGCACTTACCCCCACCTTTTTTGTAAATATTTGTTTCTTATACTTGTTTAATAAAATGCTAATTGGCCAGTAGCCAGGCAGGAAGTATAGGTGGGGTGATCAGGCAGGAAGTAGAGACAGGGTAACCAGAATAGGAGAATTCTGGGAAGAGGAAAGGGTCAGTCTTCAGTCATCACCCAGACATAGAGGAAACAAATGTGACTGTCTTGCCAAAAAGGTGCCAAGCCACGTGGCTAACACCGACAAGAATTATGGGCTAATATAAGTTATAAGAGTTGATAAAAAGCCTAAGCTAATAGGCCAATCAGTTTATAATTACTATAGACCTCTGTGTGTTTCTTTGGGACTAAACAGCTGTGGGATCAGGTGGGACAGAAATTTCTGTCAACAGAAACCCCTGGCAGCACTCACCTTTTGCATCAATATATTATGGACAGACCAGAATTCAGGAAAGGAGAAAAGGTTTCAAATCTAATCCTGCTGATAATATAACTAGTAGGTATCTTTGCTGCCTGACTAGTGATATAACATCAGACTATGCTAGAAACTACCCCATGGAACCCAAGTGAAGGATGCTTGCTGGTCTGGGAACTCCAACTACAGGCCTTTGGAGAGGAAGCATAGAGAGAACCAGAAAGCTCACAGAGCCCAGAGCTAGCATGACTGAAGCCATTTAGCCACAATGCCCATGTGCAGGTGATTGGCCCAGAGGGGAGAAATGTGGGATTCCCCTCTGTATGCTCTGAATATGTCTTATTACCATTGGTTAATAAAGAAGCTTCTTTGGGCCTATGGCAGGGCAGAATAGAGCAAGGCAGGAATTCCAAGCAGAGATAGAGGAGAAAAGAAGGTGGAGTCAGAGAGATGCCATGTAGCTGCCAAAGGAGACAGATGCCCCAGAACCTTACCTGTAAACCACGAGACTTGTGGTAAAATATAAAATAATAGAAGTGGGTTAATTTAAGATATAAGAGTTATTTAATAAGAAACCTAAGCTACTGGCCAAGTATTGTTGTAATTAATATAGTTTCTGTGTAATTATTTTGGGTCTGAATGGTGGGAAATGAACAAGCAGTCTCCTACAACAAAATTGCCAACCAATGTGAGGCAATTATGTCCACATAAAACCTGAGAGAACTTGGGGAAAACATCTAGACACAAAAGAACAGAGTTTAGCACAGCTTCTTGGTAGCCATATTTTTTCAAATGGACTCTGTTGGTAGCAAACAGGGACACCACGGCTCCTTTAAGAGAGGTCTTCCTGACTCAGCATTGGCAGCAAAGACTACACAGCTTCTTTAGGGGAGGGCTTCCTGGTTTGTATTAGATATACCAAGAGATTTGGCTCTTTCAGGAGGCCAAGCACTTAAATAGGGTCAATGGGCAGCATGTTACAAAATGCTTAATGGTGACATAGACCCATTATGGCCCTGGAGCTGGAGCACTGTGCATGGCTCTCAGAAGCAGTAAACATGTGTCCACCATGTTGTACTGAGCAGTGCCAACAGGGCCATGGAGTTGACCCTAGCCATGCCCGCTTAGCATTTATAAAAAAGTGCTCACAGTTATAAAATAATTACAGATATGCACACAATAAAGACAGATTCAATGCCGGGCGGTGGTGGTGCACGCCTTTAATCCCAGCACTCGGGAGGCAGATGCAGACAGATCTCTGTGAGTTCGAGGCCAGCCTGGTCTACAAGAGCTAGTTCCAGGACCAGAACCAAAAAAGCTATGGAGAAACCCTGTCTCAAAAATTTAAAAAAATAAAAAAACTTAAGATTATGA
>NW_026068762.1:0-1998 GCF_014885135.2 Alexandromys fortis
CTGGGATTAAAGTTGTGAACCACCACTGCCTGGCAATTTTGTTCTTATGTAATTTTTTACTGTAAGGAGTAGGCTGTTGTTAATGCAAAGGGGAGAACATGGTGGCATTATGGGAGTCGGATGTGGGGTTGCATAGCAGCAAAGGTTCTGAAGGCACAATGAAATGAACCAGTTATTTGTTAAGCACAATAATATATATGAAGTACACAGATTCTTTTCCATCTGTCATGGCAGTTCTGACAGGTACTTATTTCTTTCCCTATAGGTGCTAGGAGGAAACTGAGGCTTAAGGAGGTCAGATAATGTGTCTGCTAGCACATACAGTGAAGTGGCTGACATTGTAACTTGAGTCTCTCTGGTCCCTAAGCACATTTTCCTCTCTTACCCAGACATTTCTGTTGAGAATATGGGTTTGGTGAAGAATGGGGGAAGAGAGATCTGACGTGACTCTAAAGGGATATTCTATCTGCTATGGACTTGAGATTATCCCTCTGCCCCAATAGAAGCTTATGGTCAGTTTTCCAGGGTAAAAATTATTGGAACCAGTGAATAGAATGGAGTATCGTGGGAAAGGAGGAAAACCAAGTCTGCATGTCTTAGCTGGTACTTCTACCAGCCATCCATTAGAATGGGCAGGCTCAGACTGCATCCCTGTTTTATAAAGTTTTGCTTTGGCAAGTGATGACCAACCAGGGGCTGAAGGATAGGGCATTCTGAATGTACCTTTTGGCAGCTAATCGTGTGTACCCCTGAAGTGCAAATATGCTTTGTATGACGTATGGAGTTGTGCAGAAATGTGGAAACCAAGGGAAACTGCTGTACCATTGCAAGGCTGCATAGATGCAAACAGAGTGCCCATGAAGATGGTTTGCACTGTAGCTGACTTGATTTGTTCCCACATACCAGTCTTGCATGTGTGTGTTCTAGCTCTTGCTCGCTCTCTCTTTGATTTTTTTTGACACAGGGTTTCTCTGTAGCTTTGGAACCTGTCCTGGAACTAGCTCTGTAGATGAGGCTGGCCTCGAACTCACAGAGATCCACCTGCCTCTACCTCCCAAATGCTGGGATTAAAGGAGTGCACCACCACCACCTGACTCTAATTCTCTTCTTTCTCTTTGCTTTTCTCCTCTCTTTTGTTCCTTTCCATTCCCTCAACCCTTCTTGCTGAGATAGGATCTTAGGTTTCCAAGGCAGGCCTCAAATTCACTGTGCAGCTGAGACTGGCTTTGAATTCTTTGATCTTCCTGCTTCTGACTTCTGAGTGGTGGAATTATAGATGGGTTGATACCATACCCTGCTCTAATTCATTCTGCGTTTTTTTTTTTAATTTATTTATTTATTAAGTATACAGTATTCTGCCTGCCTGTATGCCTGCAGGCCAGAAGAGGGCACCAGACCTCATTACAGATGGTTGTGAGCCACCCTGTGGTTGCTGGGAATTGAACTCAGGACCTTTGGAAGAGCAGGCAATACTCTTAACCTCTAAGCCATCTCTCCAGCCCTGTTGTTTTAAATTTAAACCCTCTAATGGATATGGGTGTTTTGCTTGCATGTATGTTCGTGCACCACTTATGTCCCTGGTGCCTGTGAGGTCAGAAGGCATTGAACCCTCAGAACTGGTTGCAAATGGTTGTAAACTGCCATGTGGATGCTGGGAATTGAACCTGGGCCGGCCTCATGATGAACAGCCAATGCTTTTAACTACCGAGCCATCTCTCTATTAGCAAAATTATTTATTGCTATATGTCATGTACTTTTAGATAGTTTAGGTTCCTCTGAAAATTAATTACGTGGTCACTGCATTGGACTTTTATCCCTTGAATAAATGTCAGGTGCCTCTGGGAGATGGCCATGGTCAGTTTAATGCTCATCTGACACAGAGACTACCTTTCATGCTTCCATCTAACGTTTTAGTTGAAGTGTTTTCTGGGAACAGAAAGTCATTGTACTGTTACTTTTAACAGTGGGTTCCTTCCTTCCTTCCTTTTTTCCTTCCTT
>NW_026068762.1:5334-7813 GCF_014885135.2 Alexandromys fortis
GCCTTCCTTCCTTTTTGTTTTTTTTTTGTTTGTTTGTTTGTTTGTTTGTTTTTGTTTTTTTGAGACAGGGTTTATCTCGTGTTGGGGCCTCTCCTGGAACTACTAGCTCTTTATAGATCAGGCTGACCTCGAACTCATAGAGATACACCTGCCCCTGCCTCCCAAGTGCTGGGATTAAAGGCCTGCACCACCACTGCCCGGCTTCCTATCACACACAGATAGTCATTCTTTTGACTGTTCTGAAGTACTAGGGCCTCTGATTTCTGTTATGCTTTCCGATCTCAGCAGTGGGCATGCAGGGCACTGTGGGCAGGGTCATCTTTTGGGTTTTGGTAATGATGCTGTCTCTCTCCCCACCCAGGAACATCATTCACGGCAGCGATTCTGTGGAGAGTGCGGAGAAGGAGATCAGCTTGTGGTTTCAGCCTGAGGAACTGGTGGATTACAAGAGCTGTGCACAAAACTGGATCTATGAGTGACAGGAGGGCACCTGCCCTTCTCCTCTACTTACCCTGTTTTCACAGGCAAGGGACCAGCAACTAAGTATTTCTGGAACTTCCTTTGACCTGGAAGGAACCTGGGAGCTGTGACTCCCTGTGCAGTGTTACGAGCCAGTGGTAGATTAAAGTGTTTCATCTCCAGCATTGGGTCAGCTAGTTACTTTGCACGCCTTTCTTCCTCCTCAGGATCCTGATAACCTGAACCGACAGAATGTGAATGGTATGCACATTACTTATATTGGCCTCGCATACACACAGAGACTTTTGTGGTTGTCTTTGCGGTTTGAGCCTCCGCCCATTTCCTTGCCTGACTTTCTTCTCACACCCCGCATTCTTATTCGCTCTTGGCAATGAGCCAGTCAGCAGGGTCTGTGGTGAATGGGCAAGATTGTTAAACTGCCGGAAACAGAGGATGCATGAGAAATAAAGATGCCAACTCGAACACGTTGGCTCAGGCCTGTAATGCCAACACTTGGGAGACAGAGGCAGACGGATCTCTGAGTTCAAGGTCAGCCTGGTCTACAGAGCTAATTCCAGGACGGCCAGAGCTACACAGAGAAACCCTGTTGTTATTAAGAAAAAATAATAAAAAGAGGGCAGCTCCGTTGGCACAAGAAATCCAATTAGGTCAAATCAAACCCAATCAAAATGCCCATTCTTTTATCAAGGTGGCCGAGCGCATGGCGGGGAGACAGGACAGCAGGGAGCCTATGCAGACCCAAAACCAAGTGTTTCTCCTCTGGGAGCTGTGGGAGTAGTCCTGACCCTCCCCTGGGGAGGGGTCAAGACCTGGCATACTGGGATTTGAAGTCCAGAGCAATGCAACTCCCAGGCCAGGTTGGCTGGAATGGATGCCAGGACCTGGGGGCTACACTCCTACTTAACACCTGTCCCCAGAAAAACCAACCAACAAACAAAACAAAATGAAAAAATGCCAACTCAAGCATGTTGGCTCAGGCCTGTAATCCCATTCATTATTCAGGAACAGAGACGGGAGGATTATGAGTTATAGGCCAGTCTGGACTACATAGTGAAACCATGTCAAAACAAAACCAAACAGCTTAGTGTGGTGGAGCAGGCCTTTTAAGACCAGCACTCCGGGAGGAAGAGGCAAGGTCAGCCTCTCCTACACAGTGAGACCCTGTCTCAAAAAAATCAAAATGGGGGCTGGGCGGTGGTGGCACACGCCTTTAATCCCAATACCCGGGAGGTAGAGGCAGGCGGATCTCTGTGAGTTCAAGGCCAGCCTGGTCTACAAGAGCTAGTTCTAGGACAGGCTCCAAAGCTACAGAGAAACCCTGTCTTGAAAAGCAAAACAAAAAAATAAAATGGAAAAAAAAATCAAAACGGGAACCACTCTCTCCCAGACTGGGGTATAGCTTGGTTGGTAGAGAGAGTGATGGCCTGACATGCATGAAGCGTTGGGTTCTATCCATCACTACATAACTGGGCATGGCAATACTATAATCCCAGCACTCAGGAGATAGGATTGGAAGTTCAAAGTCATCCTCAGCTTTATAGTTTAAGGCCAAATTGGGCTATACAAGAACTTATCTTAAAAAAAAAAAGTGAAAGATGCCCATCTTGTTCAAGAGCTCTCAGAAGAAATGGGGAATTGTAGCTGGGTGTGATGGCCCAGGCCTTTAGTACCAGTACTTTGGAGGTAGAGGAAGGTATTCTCTGTGAGTTCAAGGCCAACCTGGTCTACAGAGGAAGTTCCAGGACAGGCTCCAAAGCTACAGTCTTGAAAAAGCAAACAAATAAAGAAAAACAACAACAAAAGAAATTGTGGGAAGTTGTAGCTACCCACAATTGAGAAAAGCCTTGTCAATGGCCAAAATCAAAAACACTGATGACAACTTATGCTGGAGAGGATGTGGGGAAAAGGGAACACTTCTGCATTGCTGGTGGGAATGCAAGCTGGTACAGCCCCTTTGGATGTCAGTGTGGCAATTTCTCAGAAAATTAGGAAACAACCT
>NW_026068762.1:10159-12526 GCF_014885135.2 Alexandromys fortis
GAGACGGACAGCAGGGGGCAGATCCTGGAGTCAAAATGGGTTGTCTTAGGAATTGGAAAGTCATTCTGAGACAGAGACCTGAACAGATGGCCTTCTGAGGAGGGGACATAGGGGACTGGCTCCTAGGGAAGCTGTCATTTTGGATGAGGAAGGCTAAAACCTCAAGCAGAGAGAGATAGAGGATTGAATCAAAGGTGGAAAAGATTTGCCTCCCTAGGGCAGGGAGGGTTTAGCTGGGCGTTGGTGCCGCTGGGCAGGCTGAACGCGAATGTCTCCTGGAAGAATTTAGGACCAATAGCAGGTCCCCGGTGTTGGAGCCTGTAGTAAGCAAAGTGCAGGCCGACCTGGGTGGGGAACAAATCACTTCCTGCCTCGCAGTCCTTAAAAGCCTAGCAAGGCGAGGGAATGCACCACGGGCCGCTGGGCGGGGACACAGGCGACTGGCAGATCGGACCGGCTGAACTTCCCGGGTTGGGCAGTAGCTCCTCCGAGTTGTGACGCTCCTCGTCCCGCCCAGCAACCCCTCCTTCCTTACCCCGCGCCCGCCTGGTGGTCCCTCTGCTCTTTCTTCCCATCGCTCATCGCCCACACCGGCCGTCCAGCCAACTAACTTTCGGTAAGGCTGGGATACACTCTCCACTCCAACATCACCCCAACTTTGGCTACCACGGCCCCCTTCCTGGGCCTCTCGGGTGGGGAAGAAGTACCCGGAAAGCCACGTGTCCTCAGCGGCGGAGGTGCCGGGAGCCCACGTGGCCTCCCGGGCCGGCTTGATTCGGCCCGGCCTCATCGACTGCATTTCTTGCCCTGGCAGGACCATGGCCAACCTCGAGCGTACCTTCATTGCCATCAAGCCAGATGGCGTGCAGCGCGGCCTGGTGGGCGAGATCATCAAGCGCTTCGAGCAGAAGGGGTTCCGCCTGGTGGCCATGAAGTTCCTTCGGGCTTCTGAGGAACACCTGAAGCAGCACTACATTGACCTGAAAGACCGTCCTTTCTTCTCAGGGCTGGTGAAGTACATGAACTCGGGGCCCGTGGTGGCCATGGTCTGGGAGGGGCTCAATGTGGTGAAGACAGGCCGAATGATGCTGGGAGAGACCAATCCAGCTGACTCTAAGCCAGGCACCATTCGAGGGGATTTTTGCATTCAAGTTGGCAGGTAAGTGTGTGTGTGTGTGTGTTAAGAGAGAGGGAGAGGGAAGGGAATACAACTCGAAGTGGAGCATACAACATTTTGGGCATACCCCAAGTTTACGAAAACCTGAAAATACAACATGGAAATTATCACTAAACACTTCTGTGAATGATTGCTTAAAATTTGTAATTGAGACACTCACTGTACAGAGAGCTGCATGTGATAGTTTCTACATGGGAAACAGGGTTTAACCTCACCATGTAAAACCTAACCCTCTGAGTTTTCCTAAGCCATAATTTGTACCCAAACTGTAGATTCAGATGCAATAAAAGGATTGTTACTAATAAGCAATGGCTTGCAAATCACTTTAATTAAGAAAATGCATGATTTTAATCCACACTTGGGAGGCAGGCAGATCATGGAGGTCCAGGCCAGTCTGGTCTGTAAGCAGAGTTCTAGGACAGCCAGGGCTACACAGAGAAACTCTCAGAAACCCAACCAACTAGCCAGCCAGCCAGCCAGCCAGCCAAAGACAATGCAGAGGGCTGAGGCTGTAGCTTAGTTGGCAGACTGCCTGCCTGGCATGAAGGAGGCCATGAGTTCAATTTCCAGCCTATGTAAATTAGATAAGCTGGCACATTTGGGAGGCAGGAAAATCAGAAAGTTCAGTCATTGTAAGCTGCATAGGAAATAGACTAGCTCCCCCCAAGGGGAAAAAAAATCAGGATTGGCTTTTGATTTGGAGGCTTGCCTGCTTCTATTTTTCAGAAGGAACTTTTCTTTGGCACTCGTAGCAATCTTGGGTTATAAATACTCTTGAAGGGGAAACTTGGACGTACGGCTCTTTTTATTTGGGCACTTTTATAGATTTTTAAAAAATTTTTGGTGTGATATTTAAAGGTTTTTCCGAGTGTTCTGCTTACATATATGAGATGCTTTGGAACTGAGTTATGCATTGTTGCGAGCCACCATGTGAACTGAAACCTGGGTCCTCTGCAATTGCAAGAGCAACAAGTGTTAACCGTTTATCAGTCTCTTCAGTCCTATCCAATGGATTTCACAGCACTATCAGCCCTACAGTTGGTTTTGGGATCATTCAGTGTCAGGTGGGCCTTTGACTGAAAAGGTCTGCAGTGTCTGCCCTTTGCTGTTACCTATTAAATGGACTCTGGCACTGTAATACACCATAATAAATGAGCTTTCTTTTTTAGGAACATCATTCATGGCAGTGA
>NW_026068763.1:0-891 GCF_014885135.2 Alexandromys fortis
AAAAAAAAAATCTTGCTTTTTTTTTTTTCTTTTGTTCTTGAGAAAGAGGCATTCTGGATGTACCAGTTGCCAGTTGTAGAGATCACCAGTGGCTAAGGGCCAATAGGGGAAGAGCTGGTTCCCATCTCCATCAGGAGGACCTGCTGCCCAGGGTGGGAGGGCGACTGACTCGGGTTGTGGAGTTGTCCCCATCCAGCTCCTGGTAGCCTGTGCTGGTGCTTGGGGTGGCTCCAGGGGTGTAGGTAGGTCTGCATGTGGTGGGGGCTGAGCCCGGGGTGGGGGGTGTCTAAAGGGGGAGTAAGGAGGAGGGAAGATATATGACTCATCTAATCCTCCTTGGAGGACAGGCTTGGCCTTTTCTTGGGGTTTTACAGAAAAAAAAACCTGCAAAGGCAAAGTGGGTGAAGTCGGATTAGGAGAAAAGAAAGGCTTAACCCACAGGAGGGGGTCATCTACTCAGCTGATGACAGCCCGCCAGGTCAAGATATAAGGAATCTGGTCCTGGTGTCCTGTGCGAGGTTGGAAAACAATGTCCTCAACCTTAAAAATCAAATTCAGGGGCTGGAGAGATGGCTCAGTGGTTAAGAGCATTGCCTGCTCTTCCAAAGGTCCTGAGTTCGATTCCCAGCAACCACATGGTGGCTCACAACCATCTGTAAAGAGGTCTGGCGCCCTCTTCTGGCCTTCAGGCATACAGACAGAATATTGTATACATAATAAATAAATAAATAAATATAAAAAAAAATCAAATTCAGGTGAAAAGATCCCTCCCTGGGCCAGCCCACGTTGAAAGAGGGTCATTTGGAAGAACAGAAAATGACCGATTTGCCCTTCTTTACGCTAACACTCTTGCTAGTTGCAGTGGGCTAGGGTGAGGTCCAATGGGGAAGA
>NW_026068763.1:2744-4931 GCF_014885135.2 Alexandromys fortis
TGTGTGTGTGTGTGTGTGTGTGTGTGTGTGAGGTTGTTGGATAGAGCCAGTCTTTCCATTTCTCACCTTGACCCTGAGGTCCAGGCTAGGGCACAAGCATCTTCTTCACATCTCTTCCTTGCATTATCCCTCCAGATCTGGTTCAAGAATCAGTGGGCAGAATGCAGTCTCCAGAATGTTCAAAAAGAACTGCCTGAATATGCACAGATACCCTGGAACTGGTATTTAATCAGGCCACATCTGCGGCCACTTATTTGTCATCGCCTCTGCCAAGGTAGATGGTGAGCGTCCCAGCACATCCAGGGAGAACTCCACTCCCAAACTTATCCCCAGCCTGAAAAATTCTCCCATGGTGATCAGGCCAGTGAGGGTGCACAGCTTAGTCTCTACTCTAAGAAGAGATGCTGGTAACTAAGGTCCAGCTGTAGCCCCTGACTGAGGTAAACCCATAGCCATTGGAGCCACACCTGAGGCACATTACCTGAAAGTGGAGTCTCAGCACAAGCTCCAGTTCCCATCTCAGTTGCCCCCTGAGGGCCAAAGGACGGCTGCCTAAGACTCCTTCAAGACCTGGTCATTCTTGTAGACCTGATGATAATCTTCACCACGCCCAGCTCCACAAACCCCTACACTAGGAATCTTTGGTTCAGGCTAAGAAATTAGTGTTGCCAGGAAGAGGTGACCTTGAAGGGAAGGGCAGGATTTTTTTTTCTTAAACTGAGGTATTGTGGGCATTTGGGTTATCCTGTGTCCTAAGGACCACAGGTCATTTCTTGGTGTTGGTGCAGTAGAATTTACCAACTCACCCAAGCTTTTTTTTTTTTTTTTTTTTTTTGAGATAGGGTTGCTTTGTAGCTTGTCCTGGAACAAGCTCTTGTAGATCAGGTTGGCCTCAAATTTACAGGGATTCACCTGCCTCTGCCTCCTGCGTGCTGGGATTAAAGGCGTGAGCTACCACCGCCCGGCCCATTGAGCCTTTTTCATGAAATAGTGTTTTTGAGTAAAATTTAAAATATTTTACTACACTGCAAAACACCAAAACTTTGGGACTAGTGTGTAAAATAAAAAAGACTGTATTAAAAAATAAAACAAAAAAAACTAGGAGTAGATATGGCAGGCAGCCCCTGAAGATTGCTTGTGGAACTGGAGAGATGGCTCAGCGAGTCAGAGCAATTATTGCTTTGCCAGGGAAGCCTGGTTCAGTTCCTATCTCCCCCCAGCTGGTTCACCACCAATCATTTGGAACCCCAGTCTCTGGAGATCTGAGTCCATCTTCTGGTCTTCTGGGACCCTACGAATGCCCACATTGGGCATGCACGTGTGTTGGCAAAACAATTATGCACAGAATAAAAGAACAGATTGCTTGTTGACCCTGAAGCCTGTAATTTGTTTCCTAGCACCTTGTTTCATTATTGAGCTGATTTCTCTCTTAGTTCTCTTCCACACTTGGGGCTTGAGCCCATTTGGAATGTGGCTCCATAAGTGCCTGTACCTCCAGTACCAGGCTCTGAAACCTTTTTCTCGGCTAGGGGTACCACCACACTTGAGGCCAACACACACAAACAAATATAAATGGAAAGGAACCGGTGGCAAAAATGTAAGCTGGGTGTGGTAGCCCATGCCTTTAATGCCAGGATTTGTGACTGAGTAAGACTGATCTCCAGGTCAGCTGGTCTTTATTCTCAAAGCCTGATTTAAAAAAGTTAAGCCAGGTGTGCTGGCACACGCCTTCATTTCCAGCACTTGGGAGGCAGAGGCAAGAGTTACTCTGAATTTGAGGCCAACCTGGTTTATTCAGTGAGTTCCAGTATAGCCCGGGCTCTGTAGAGACGTTCTTTCTCAAATCTTTCTCTTCCCCTTTTCTCTTTTTGCATCATGGTTGTTCTATGAAGAACTTGCTGGCCTGGAACTCAGATATCTCTGCCTCTACCACCTGAGTCCTGGGATGAAAGGAATGCTATACCAGGAAAGTTCTGGCAACTTATCTCTGGCTGACCTCAGTGTCCCTCTGTAGGTCAGTCTGCCCTCGGACTTGCAATTTTCCTGCTACAGCTTCCCAAGTAGCCAGGGTTACAGGTGCCCCGGGACTGGGTCTTATGTAGCCTTTGATAACATTAAGAGTGTATGATTGATTATTCCTGTCACTTGGGAGCCTAGAGACTCCTGGAGAGTTTGGTCTATTTGATG
>NW_026068763.1:8736-12114 GCF_014885135.2 Alexandromys fortis
TTTTTTTGGTTTTTCGAGACAGGGTTTCTCTGTGGTTTTGGAGCCTGTCCTGGAACTAGCTCTCGTAGACCAGGCTGGTCTCGAACTCACAGAGATCCACCCGCCTCTGCCTCCCAAGTGCTGGGATTAAAGGCGTGCACCACTACCGCCTGGCTTAAGTTTGACTTATTCCTTTCTAATTTGAATCCCCTTGATTTCCTTATGTTGTCATATTGCTATTGCTAAAACTTCAAGAACTATGTTGAAGAGATGGAGAGAGTGGATAGCCTTGTTCCTGATTTTAGTGGAATTGCTTTGAGGTTATCTCCATTTAATTTGATGTTGGCTGTTGGCTTGCTGTATATTGCTTTTATTATATTTAGATATGTTCCTTGTATCCCTGATCTCTCCAAGACCTTTATCATAAAGGGGTATTGGATTTTGTCAAATGCTTTTTCAGCATCTAATAAAATGATCATATGGTTTTTTCTTTCAGTTTATTTGTATAATGGATTACATTGATAGATTTTTGTATGTTGAATCAGCCTTGCATCTCTGGGATGAAGCCGACTTGATCATGATGGATGATTTTTTTTGATGCGTTCTTGGATTAGGTTTGCCAATATTTTATTGAGTATTTTTGCATGGATGATCATGAGTGAGATTGTTCTGTAATTCTCTTTCTTGGTTGAGTCTTTGTGTGGTTTTGCTATCAGGGTAACTGTAGCCTCAGTTTGAGCCTCTTTTTGAGTTTGGCAATGTTCCTTTTTTATTTTTTTTTTTATTGAGTTCTACATTTTTCTCTGCTCCCCTCCCTGCCTCTTTCCTCCCCCATTCAACCCTTCCACATGGTCCCCATGCTCCCAATTTACTCAGGAGATCTTGTCTTTTTCTACTTCCCAAGTAGATTAGATCTATGTAAATCTCTCTTAGTGTCCTCATTGTTGTCTAAGTCCTTTGGGGTTGTGATTTCTAGGCTGGTTTTCTTTGCTTTATGTTTAAAAACCACTTATGAGTGAGTACATGTGATAATTGTCTTTTTGTGTGTCTGGGTTACCTCACTCACTAAGGAGTATAGGTATTACCTCTTCTTGGAAGTACTGGTGGAATTATGCACTTAAACCATTTGGCCCTGGACTTTTTTTGGTTGGGTGGTTTTTGATGACAGCTTCTATTTCCTTGCAGCTTATAGGGCTATTTAAATTGCTCACCTGATCTTGATTTATTTTGGTATATGGTATCTATCTAAAAAATTGTTCTTTTCTTTTACATTTTCCAATTTTGTGGAATACAAATTTTTGTAGTATGACCTAATGATTGTCTTTATTTCCTCAGTGTCTGTTTATGTTCCCCTTTTCATTTCTCATTTTGTTAATTTGAATGTTTTCTCTCTGACTTTTGATTAGTTTGGATAAGGTTTTATTAATCTTGTTGATTGCTTCATTGATTCTTTGTATTGTTTTTTTGTTTCTATTTTGTTGATTTCAGCCCTCAGTTTGATTATTTCCTGCTTCTACTCCTTCTGGGTGAATCTGCTTCTTTTTGTTCTAGAGCTTTCAGGTGTGTTAAGTCACTAATGTGAGCTTTCTCTGTTTTCTTTTTTATTTTTATTTATTTATTATGTATACAATATTCTGTTTGCACCAGAAGAGGGCACCAGACCTGATTACAGATGGTTGTGAGCCACCATGTGGCTGCTGGGAATTGAACTCAGGACCCTTGGAAGAGCAGGCAATGCCCTTAACCTTTGAGCCATCTCTCCAGCCCTTCTCTGTTTTCTTTACGTGGGCACTTAGTGCTATGGACTTTCCTCTTAGCACTGCTTTCATAGCGTCCCTTAGGTTTGGATAGGTTGTGCCTTCATTTTTGTTGACTCCAAGGAAGACTTTTAATTTATTTCTTCCTTGACCCAGAGGTGGTTCAGTGGATGGTTCAATTTCCATGAGTATGTAGGATTTCTGAAAGTAGTGTTGTTGTTAAATTCTAACTTTAATCCCTAGAGATCTAATAAGACTCAGGGGGTTACTCTAATTTTTTTGTATCTGTGAAGGTTTGCTTTGCTACCAAGTATGTGATCAATTTTAGAGAAGGTTCCATGAGGAGCTGAGAAGAAGGTATATTCTTTTGTGTTTGGGTGGAATGTTCTATTGATGTCTGTTAAGTCCATTTGATTCATGACATCTGTTAGTTCTCTTATTTCTCTGTTAAGTTTCTGTGTGGTTGACCTGTTCATTGATGAGAGTGGAGTGTTGAAGTCTCCTACTATTAGTGTGTGGGGTTTGAGGTGCAATTTAAGTTTTAGTAATGTTTCTTTTATAAATGTGGGTTCTCTTGTGGTAGGGGCATAGATATTCAGGATTGAGACTGCATCTTGATGAATTTTTCCTGTTATGAGTATAAAGTGTCCTCCATATCTTTTGATTTCCATTTGAAATCAATTTTGTTAGATATTAGGATAGCTACATCTGCTTGTTTCTTTGGTTCATTTTACTGGAAAACCTTTCCCCATCCCTTTACTCTGAGGTAGTGTCTGTCTTTGAGGTTGAGGTGTGTTTCTTGTATACTGCAGAAGGCTGAATCCTGTTTTCCTATCCTTTCTCTTAGCCTATGTCTTTTTATAGGGGTATTTAAGTCCATTGATATTAAGCAATATTAATGACCAGTGGTTGCTAACTCAGGTTATTTTTCGGTAGTAGTGTTTGTGTGTTTCCCTTCTTTGGGTTATGCTGGTGGGGATTTATCAGATGCCTGTGTTTTTGTGGGTGTAGTTAGCTTCCTTGGTTTGAGGCTTTTCTTCTAGTACTTTCTATAAGACTGGGTTTGTGGATACATATTGTTTAAATCTGTTTTTGTCATAGAATATCTTGTTTTCTCCATTGATGGTAAAAGAAAGCTTTGCTGGGTATAGTAGTGTGGGCTTGCATCTGTGGTCTCTTTGTGTCTGCAGTACATCTATCCAAGACCTTCTGGCTTTCATGGTTTCCATTGAGATGTCAGGTGTAATTCTGATAGGTTTACCTTTAGATGTTTCTTGCCATTTTTCCTTTGCAGCTCTTAAGATTCTTTCTTTACTCTGTATATTTTGTGTTTTTGATTATTATATGGCAAGGGCATGTTTTTTGATCCAGTCTATTTGGTGTTCTGTAAACTTCTTGCACCTTCATAGGGATATCCTTCTTTAGGTTGGGAAAGTTTTCTTGTATGATGTTGTTGAATATATTTTCTGTTCCTTTGATCTGGAGTTCTCCCTTTTCTACTCCTATTATTCTTTGGTTTGGTCTTTTCATGGTGTCCCAGATTTCCTGGAGGTTTTGTGTTAAGAATTTGAATTGAATGGTTTCTTTGACTAATGAATCTATTTCCTCTATAGTATCTTCAGTGCCTGAGGTTCTTTTTTTT
>NW_026068764.1:0-1163 GCF_014885135.2 Alexandromys fortis
TAAATTGGCCTATTAGTATATCATATTTCCAACAGGATAAAACTTTATAAATCAGCCAGGTAGTGGTGGCACATGCCTTTAATAATAGCACTCAAGAGGCAAAGGCAGATGGATCTCTGTGGGTTCAAGACCAACCTGGTCTACAAGAGCTATTTTCAGGACAGGCAACAAAGCAACATAAAGAAATCCTGTAAAAAAATTTACAAGTCTTCCCAAATATTTGCTTCTTCTATTGTCTACAGACATAATATCCAGGTAGTCTTTTATTAAATCCCAGTCTAGTTAAAGGTTAAAGCTGGCTTTGGAGTTGGAGTGCAGTTTTCTCCTTTCCGAAAGTAAAATTCTGAATCTGTCTCATGTCAGAAGAGCCATTGGATATTGGACAGAAGGAAAGCAAACATTTAATGAATGCTTTATTGTCACTAATATCACAATCCTTTGGTTATATATTGACTCATTAACAGCTATTCTTAAGGTATAAGCTTTATAAGATTAGGTAGTGGTTTCCTGTCCCAATACATTCAATTGTACTTCTCACTTTCTCTTCAATAAGGTTCAGTGTGGCTGGCTTTATTTTGAGGCGTTTGACCCATTTTGACTTGAGTTTTGAGCATTGTGATAGATATGGGTCTATTTTCATTGTTCTACATGTTGGTATCCAGTTATGCCAAAATCATTTGTTAAATATGTTTTCTTTTTTCCATTTGATATTTTTTGCTTCTTTGCCAAAAATCAGATGCTAAAAGGTGTGTTAATTAATATCTAGGTCTTTGATTTGTTTTTATGTCAATATCCAGGCTGTTTTCAATACTGTAGCTCTGTAGTAGAGTTTGAAGTGAGATATTGTGATGCCTCCAGAAGTTCTTTTATTGTACATGATTGTTTGGGTTATCCTGGGTTTTTTTACTTTCCCATATGAAGTTGAGTACTGTTCCTTCAAGGCCTATGAAGAATTTTGCTGAAATTTTGATGGACATTGCATTGAATCTGTAAATTGCTTTTGATAAGATTGCCATATTTACTATGTTATTTCTACCACCCAAGAGCATGGGAGATCTTTCCACTTTCTGGTGCCTCCTTCAATTTCTTTTGTTAAAGATTTAAAGTTCTTGCCATACAAGACTTCCACTTGTTTGGTTAGAGTTACTTCAAGATATTTTATG
>NW_026068764.1:5268-8674 GCF_014885135.2 Alexandromys fortis
AATTTGATATAAACTCCATATATAAATGGAATTTATTGGACTGTTTTATATTCCACTGCTGCCATAGTTCAAGTGGCATAACTTTTGTTTTCTGCATTGCACTCTATCACAGCATCACTGGTGCTTGATTTTGGAATCAAATTTTTATATGATGTGCTATAATTTCAAAGTTAATGAATGAGAATAGGTCAAAGTGAATCCATTTCAACTAGTTCTAAAACACATATTTGGAATACAACTAATCTTCTTACAGAATAAAATTTAGTTAACTATCCGTTTGCCAAAAATGTTTATAATTGGTCAGATGCTGTGGGAGGACATTCTGCTTCTTCAGCCAATAGCCTTTAAGATACCAGACTACCAGGGCATGGTTTCTTTTGCTTGCAAACGCAGCAGTAGCCATGTGCTTGCTCTCTGGCTTCCAGCATCTGCTGCTAGACTCTATTCCTGGTTGTGCCAGGTTGTCTAGGACAGTGATCTGTACTTTTTTTCTCCATAAGTAAATAACCCTTTTATTAATCGTAATTCATAACTGGTGTGAGATTGTTTTGTGACTTATGCCTACATATGGTGCCCAACATTTGGTTTTAGAACTCCCAGGCTTGACTGCCTGCTGCCAACTCAGAGTGTGCCTGGCTTGGCACAAGCCCTCCCTCAGCCAACTGTGGCTTGTGCATGGAGCCAGAAGTTCAATATAGAATCTCACACAGAGGCTTTTCTTGTTATGGATTAGCCAGAATTCTTTATATTTTCTCTTTACATGCCTTGAACTGACTTCAAGTCCCCACAAACTCTCTCATTTGCCACCCACCAGGGTGTACCACAGGAATCTGGGTGAGACAGAATTTCCTGTTCTGAGCCTGTTTTTCTGTAGATTTCTAATGATTTGTTTGTTTTGGCTATTCCACTGCACTAAAGACATTCGCAGAGCACACAGTCTGTGATTTATCTTTCAGCATTTCACTCTAAAATCAGATTTCAGACCAGCCATGTGAATTCACTTGCACAACTATGCCCCACTGGGTTAGTTTTGTAGTTGGCCTATGACACAGACAGGCAGGTAAAGGTTATTGCAGTTAATCCAGCTAATTAAAACACAGGTAAGATTTAGTATCCAAAATATAGATCATATGTTGCTAATTTAAAAAGGCAATATGTTAGACAACCTAATCATCCAAGGTTTCAATAGCCTCTTTACCTACAGCATGTATGAGGTTTTACAAGACTTATATGATGTCCCTTCTAAATCACTATTTCTGATTCAGTCTTGTCCTCAATATTTTTTTTTTGTAAAAATATGGTTTGACAGTAGGGCTAAAAAAGAGGCATTTTTAGAAATCGTACAATCTTTTCAGACTGAAAACACACTTCTCAGGGAAGAGTTTGGAAATCTGAAGGATATGACCAATTTAACAAATGAAACTTGGTCAACTGAGATACTTTTGGAAATGGTACAGACTGATAATAATTTATTTAAAGGAAGATTTAGCAGTCTGGAGAAGGAAACAGCCAATTTGGCACATAAAACCCAATCAATGACCGTGGATGTTGAAACATTATTTGAGAGAATTTGAACTGTTGAATGTATTAATCAGACTCTGTCAAAGGATTGTGACAGATTTATAGAATGTCTCTATAAGAAGGTAATATGCATGCTATAAAGATTATGTCCAAGAATGAGACATTATCTCTACTGGACAGACTTCATGCCTTGGAATCCTCAATGAGGGCATTAGAACAGAACACTGGACAGGAGTCCAGCTATTACAAAAGGCAGTAATAAACAAATTTTAAAAAATTGAGAAAATTATCGAATTTGAAGACAAGGAACAAAAGTACAAAGACAAAATTTAAGCTCATCAGTACATAAAAATCTCTGGAATAGCTTCCCCAGAGTTCTGCCTGCCTTACCAGTAATAACAAGAGAAAAAGTATCTGGCCCCAAATACCCTAAGGTTGTCAAAGAATATACATGGGAGTCCATACGTATGACTGTTCTAAAGGAAATTAAATATGCAATTGTAGATTATGGATTACATTTGTCATTTGTTAGGGAAATGGTCAAAACCTGAGCTTTCTGTATCAAAGCAATGCCTCAAGATTGGGCTCAGTTAATCTCAGCAGTCCTAGAAAGTATACATCAATTACTTTGGAGGTGCTTTTTTAAAGAGAAAGAGAGAATTTTAGAGCAACAAGATTTGCAATAGGACTTGAGATTTCCCTAGATCAAATTCTAGGTAAAGGACTTTACTCTGATCCTCAGGAACAAGCTCTTTATGATGACCACACTTTATCCCTATGTAGCACAGCAGCTTAAAAGATTGGGACAGGATTCAGTAACTAGAAAATAAAGTTGAATCATATCTTGGGGTAAAACAGGGTCAGAGAGAACCTTTTACTGACTTTTTGCCAAGACTAACTAGGGCTGTACAAATAGGGGTAACTGACCCAGCAGCTAGATGTATAATAATTGAATCTTTGGTTTATGAGAATGCCAACATTGAGTGCAAACAGATCCTTGGGCCTTAAAAGATCATCAGAGTAGCACCCATGAATGAATGGGTCTTGCATACAATGAATCTCGAGACATTTGACTATGGTACTGAAGCCTGGGTAGGAGAAGCATTTTCCAATGGTAAGAGAAGACATCAGAATACCAAATGTTTTTTATTGTGTTAGAATGGACATTTGAGAAGGGATTGTAGACAATGGATTCCTAGAAATAATGCCTCCTCTGGAAATGGCAGAAAGAGAAAAACTCAGCCTTCAGGTTTATGTAGGAGGTGTGGCAAAGGTCGACATTGGACCAAAGAATGGAGGTCAACAAAACATACTCAAGGCAACCTGATACCATTGGAAAACACCATGAGGGAGCCTCTTCTAGGCCCTCATGATGAATGTGGTCCAGTCATTCCCAGTTACTTTGGAGAATGTGTCTTACCAGGAAAATTTAAAAATCTAGTACCTGCTGTAAAAAGCAATACTGGTTTGAATGATGGGCTAAATGTGGAGGATAATTAAAAAACTCCAATAGGACAGAGAAAATGTATAGTTTGGCAGACTTCCATAAACGATTAAAGACCAAAGCTAAGATTTTATATAAATGACACTTTTATTGAAGGTTTACTAGACACAGGTGTGGATGTATGCCAGAATCTTAGCATTGGAATTGCCCTCTTCAAGAGGTAAATGTTGAGTTCCTGGGAATTGGAAGCCTATCTTGGGTAAAACAAAGCATGAGATAGGTTGGATGCTTAGGGCCAGAAGGGCAAAGAGGAAGACTACAGCCATATATAACCAATATTGCAGAGATTTTGTGGGGTCATGACCAATTGCAGCAATGGAATACCCACATTAACATTTCTACAGCCCCAAAACTTATGTTTCTGAGGAAAATATTAGAAGA
>NW_026068764.1:11205-15068 GCF_014885135.2 Alexandromys fortis
CACTGCTTTCCAAAGTGGTTGCACAAGTTTGCATTCCCACCAGCAATGGATGAGTGTTCCCCTTACTCCACATCCTCTCCAACAAAGGCTATCATTGGTGTTTTGATTTTAGCCATTTGACAGGTGTAAGATGGTGTCTCAAAGTTGATTTGATTTGCATTTCCCTGATCGCTAAGGAGGTTGAGCATGACCTTAAGTGTCTTTTGGCCATTTGAACTTCTTCTGTTGAGAATTCTCTGTTCAGATCAGTGCCCCATTTTTAATTGGGTTAATTAGCATTTTAAAGTCTAGCTTCTTGAGTTCTTTATATATTTTGGAGATCAGACCTTTGTCTGTTGCGGGGTTGGTGAAGATCTTCTCCCAGTCAGTAGGTTGCCTTTTTGTCTTAGTGACAGTGTCCTTTGCTTTACAGAAGCTTCTCAGTTTCAGGAGGTCCCATTTATTCCATGTTGCCCTTAATGTCTGTGCTGCTAGGGTTATATGTAGGAAGTGATCTCCTGTGCCCATATGTTGTAGAGTACTTCCCCCTTTCTCTTTTATCAGGTTCAGTGTGTTCAGATTGACATTGAGGTCTTTAATCCATTTCGACTTGATTTTTGTGCATGGTGATAGATATGGATCTATTTTCATTCTTCTACAGATTGCCAGCACAATTTGTTGAAGATGCTCTATTTCTTTCTTTCATTGTATACTTTTAGCTCCTTTATCAAAAATCAGGTATTCATAGGTTTGTCGGTTAAAATCCGGGTCTTCTACTCGATTCCATTGATGAACTTCTCTGTTTTTATGCCAATACCAAGCTGTTTTCAATACTGAAGCTCTGTAATAGAGTTTGAAGTCAGGGATGGTAATGCCTCAAGAAATTCCTTTATTGTATAAGATTGTTTTGGCTATCTTGGGTTTTTTGTTTTTCCATATAAAGTTGATTATTGTCCTCTCAAGGTCTTTGAAGAATTTTGATGGGATTTTGATGGGGATTGTATTGAATCTATAGATTACTTTTGGGAGAATTGTCATTTTTACTATAATAGGGGAAATCCTTCCATTTTATGGAATCCTTCTCAATTTCTTTCTTCAAAGACTTAAAGTTCTTGTCAAATAGATTGTTCACTTCTGTGGTCAGAGTTACCCCAAGATATTTTATGCTGTTTGTGGCTACTGTGAAAAGTGATGCTTCTCTGATTTCCCTCTCTGCATCCTTATCCTTATCATCTGCATCCTTATCCTCATCATCTGCAAATAATGAAAGCTTTACTTCTTCCTTTCCAATTCGAAACCCCTTGATCCCCTTATGTTGTCTTATTGCTAATGCTAGAACTTCAAGCATTATATTGAAGAAGTATGGAGAGAGTGGACAGCCTTGTCTTCTTCCTGATTTTAGTGGAATGGCTTTGAGTATATCTCCATTTAATTTGATGTTAGCTGTCGGCTTGCTGTATATAGCTTTTATTATATTTAGATATGACCCTTGTATCACTAATCTCTCCAAGACCTTTATCATAAAGGGATGCTAAATTTTGTAAAATGCTTTTTCAGCATCTAATGAAATGATCATATGGTTTTTTTGTTTTAGTTTTTTTATGTGATAGATTACATTGATAGATTTTCATATGTTGAACCAGCCCTGCATCTCTGGGATGAAGCCTACTTGATCATAATGGATAATTTTTCTAATGTTTTTTTTGGATTTGGTTTGCAAGTATTTTATTGAGAATTTTTGCGTCGATGTTTATGAGTGAAATAGGCCTGTAATTATCTTTCCTGGTTGGGTCTTTGTGTGGTTTTGGTATCAGGGTAACCGTAGCTTCATAAAAGAAATTTGGCAATGACTCTTCTGTTTCTATATTGTGAAATACATTAAGGAGTATAGGTAGTAGCTATTCTTGGAAGTTCTGGTAGAATTCTGCATTGAAACCATCTGGTCCTGGGCATTCAAACAGGTAATGGAAACAGTTCAAGAATTGAAAACTGAAATGGAGCCATGGAAGAAAACAAAAACTGAGGGCCAACTGGATATGGTAAATCTAGGGCAATGAAGAGAGACTACAGAAACAAGAATAACTAATAGAATACAGAAGATAGAAGAAAGAATCTCAGGCTCCGAAGACACCATTGAGAAAATATATGCACTGGTCAAAGAAAACAGCAAATCCAACAAGTTCTCATCACAAAACAGTCAGGAAATATGGGACACAATAAAAAGACCAAACCTAAGTCTAATAGGGATAGAAGAATGAGAATTACAGCTTAAAAACCCAGAAAATTTATTTAACAAAATGAGGGAAGAAAAATTTCCCAAAATAAGGAAATATATTCCTATGAATATTCAAGAAGCATACAGAGCACCAAATACACTGGATCAAAAAAAATCCCCTCGCCATATAATAATCAAAACACAAAACATACAGATTAAAGAAAGAATATTAAGAGCTTCAAAGGAAAAAATATCAAGTAACTTATAAAGGTAAACCTATCAGACTTACACCAGACTTCTCTATGGAAACCATGAAAGCCAGAAGGTCATGGAGAGAGGTACTGCAGAAACTAAGAGACCATGGATGCAAGCCCAGATTACTATACCCAGCCAAGCTATCATTCACTATCAATGGAGAAAACAAACTATTCCAGGATAAGAAAATATTTAAACAATATGTAGCCACAAACCCAGCCTTACAGAAAGTAATAGAAGGAAACTCACAATCCATGGATCCAACATTGCCAACATTGCATTAGTAACTCGGACAACTAGCGAGCCTTCACCAACACAACTCAAAGAAGGGAAACACACAAATTACTAACAAAAAATAATAACAACTGGAGTCAACAACTACTGGCCATTAATATCACTTAATATCAATGGACTCAATTCACCTATAAAAAGGCACAGGCTAAGAGATTGGATACGAAAAGAGGATACAACATTCTGCTATTTACAAGAAACACACCTCAACCACAAAGATAGACATCTACTCAGAATAAAGGTTTGGGAAAAGTTTTTTCAAGCAAATGTACCTAAGAAACAAGTGGGTATGGCCATACTAATTTCTAACAAATCTGACTTCAAACTAAAATCAATCAGAAGAGATAGAGATGGTCATTTTATACTCATAAAAGGAACAATTCATCAAGATGAAGTCTAAATTCTGAATATCTATGCCCCTAATATAAAAGCACCCACTTATGTAAAAGAAACATTACTAGAATTCAAGGCAGACATCAGACCACACACACTAATATTAGGAGATTTCAACACACCTCTATCATCAATGGACAGGTCAATCAGACAGAATTCTAATAGAGAAATAAGGGTATTAATGGAGGTAATGAAACAAATGGACTTAACATATATCTATAGGACATTCCACCCAAATAGGAAAGAATGTACCTTCTTCTCTGTAGCTCATGGAACCTTCTCTAAAATTGACCACATACTCGGTAACAAAGCGAACCTCCACAGATACAATAAAATTTTAGTGACCACCTGTGTTTTATCAGATCACCACAGATTAAAGTTAGAATTCAACAATGAGGCTACCCCCAGAAAGACAACAAACTCATGGAACCTGAACAGTCAACTGCTGAACCATACCTGGGTCAAGGAAGAAATAAAAAGAGAAATTAAAATCTTCCTTGAATTTAATGAAAATAAAGAGACAACATACTCAAACCTATTAGACACTATGAATGCAGTGTTAAGAGGAAAGTTCATAGCACTAAGTGCCCACAATAAAAAAAAAAAGGAGAAAGCACACATTGGAGAATTAACAGCACACCTGAAAGCTCTAGAAAAAAAAAGAAGCAGACTCACCTAGGAGGAGTAGAAGACTGGAAATAATCAAACTGAGGGCTGAAATCAACAAAAT
>NW_026068765.1:0-2418 GCF_014885135.2 Alexandromys fortis
TTTTTTTTTTTTTTTTGGAGAAGACTGAGGTATATATAAAACAGTAGTTATAAGTACTGTCCAAGTAAATGTTTTTCCTATTGTCCGGGAACTTTTCTCATGCTTACCCAATGACTCCTCTCTGCCTATATATAACCATCTCTGCCTATATAACACAACAAATGTGGTACATGAAGTGTCTTGCATTCCATTTGAGCTGAAGAATACCTGTGATTCCTTTGGCCAGGCTTGACATTTAACGACAAGTTTCCTCATATTTCTACAGTGCTTTACCTCCTTTCTTGGGTTGCTGAGAAGTATTCAATAATCACTTTATCCCTTTACCAACCTTTCCTTGTTAATACTTTCAGATTGTAAAATATTGTAAAGGAAGCTAGTGCAAGCATTTTTCAATGTCTTGGTTTAAAAGACAAAAAAAGCTGCCCTTATTTGTCATTGAAATTTTCTTATGATAGGAGTTACAAAAATTTGTAAATATATACTGAAATATTCAACTATTTTTATATATTTTTACATTTTACTCACTTAGGTATATGAATTCTAATGGCCCACACTAACATAAGCATTTGATATCAAACTGCTTCTTCCATAAGTTGCTGAATGATGCTTTTCTGATGACATTTGGGCTAGGCATGCATCTAAGGGTATAGAAGAATATCATTAGGAATCATTTTGGATTTTAATTCCATTTGTGTTTGGCTCTATCCTGGGTCTCTGAGCTATCCAGTCTCTGGTTCCTGGCCATTCAGGCAGTGTTGGGCATGGGTTCCCTCCTGTGGCATGGACAGTTAGACCAGTCATTGTTTGGCAACTTTCACAAGTCCTGTACTGCCATTGACCCAGCACGTCTTAGAGGCAGAACATATTGTAGGTCAGCAAAGGTTTTGTGCTACCTTAGTGTCCCAGTCCCACTGCTGGGATCCTTGCCTGGTTATAGAACATGGGTTTAGGAATCAATATCCCCATTACTAGGAGTCTTCGCTAGAGCCACGCTCTTATGCTCCCACGAGTTTCCACTGCACTGGATTTCAACATTTCTAAGCACCAATCTTCTAATAAAGAGCATAGTTCATTATGGTTTGATACCACATTTCCCTGATGAGGAATGCTGTTCAAAAACCATTAGATTAAATTGTTCTTTAGTATGATTTTCTGGGCTGTAAAATACCAGCTCAAAAATGTGTACTTGTGTTATGTTCCTTTATTATTGAACTGCAGTGATTCTGCTTTTATATACACAACACTTGAATTATATACATATACTCCAAATATTTAGTCTTTTGCTTTGCTTTTTATTGTTAAATGAAACTGCATGATTTGTGAAATGTTTGTGAAAGACCACAGGTCACTTTTATTCCTCTATACTTAGGGCATTTGTACCCTGTATAGTCATTCTACAGTGACTAAGTATTCTAACATATTACCTTTTTGAAATTTCATAACTTTAGAATGACATTGTCTCTAATAAACTTCTATGGATGATTGCTAACATTAGCAATATTATGAAATAACTTTCTTTTTGATAGATATATGCTTTCCCAAAATAGTTTTCTTTTTACAAATAGTTTCTTTTATTTTTGAGATTATAACATAACTACACAATTTCCTTCCTTGTGCTCTTCTTTAGTTGTTTTTACTTACATGTATGTGTATGCATGTTTTTAATTAAAAAGCTGAATACAAACCTGCTCAGTCTCTATAATACTGTTGAGCAAGGACAACAACAATTATCATTGTAACAATGATGGAGAAAGCCCAGGAGGTCTCAACACTACATTAACAAGTAAAGAAAACTAACAAATACTGAGAGTGAAAGAAATAGTCTTTGACAAAAGTGAGAACAATTTTCTTTATAAGCATTTTCCTTCCTATCTAAAGTTCTCAGGAGCACATTTTCTTCATTCATTCTTCTGTTGGGGGGCATCTAGGTTGTTTCCAAGTTCTGGCTATTATGAATAATGCTGCTATGAACATAATTGAGCACACGTCCTTGTGGTATGAGTGAGCATTCTTTAGGTATTGATGGGTCTTGAGGTATATTGTTTCCTAACCTGCAAAATCACCATACTGTCTCAGTGTATGGGTGCACCCCTCGCGGTCCTGAGTTCCTTGCTTGTGCTCTCTCTCCTTCTGCTCCTGATTTGGACCGTGAGATTTCAGACCGGTGCTCCAATGTGGGTCTCTGTCTCTGTCTCCTTTCATCGCCTGATGAAGTTTAATATTCAGGAGGATGCCTATATGTTTTTCTTTGGGTTCTCCTTCTTATTTAGCTTCTCTAAGAACCCGAATTATAGGTTCAATGTCCTTTATTTATGGCTAGAAACCAAATATGAGTGAGAACATCCCATGTTCCTCTTTTTGGGTCTGGCTTACCTCACTCAGGATGGTGTTTTCTATTTCCATCCATTTGCCTGCAAA
>NW_026068765.1:4550-14745 GCF_014885135.2 Alexandromys fortis
ATATATACAATAACTAAAAACACCAAATCCAGTTTGTGTTGTCCATATACTCACTGAAGAATGATTCAACTCTCAGTGACAATGAATTCAATTAGGAATGCATTATAAGAAATGGTATATAAGAGAAAATTTTCCAAATACAAGAAAGAAAACCTGGAAATAAGATCTTCCCAAAAATGTAGTTTAATACCCTTGTGACATCACAATCCAGTGTTTGTGTGTTGCAGCTGTGTTCTTCTACCCAATCTACTGGGAACCTTCTACTATTTTCTGTGTGCTCCTGACCACGAATCAGAGAACTCTTAGGTTCCACTTTCCTGACACCCAAAGAAGGTTAAACATAAAGAATGTTTTCCTTTCTCACATGCCTTGAGGAGGGTTCCAGGCACATGTCAACAATTAGGAATATGCACCTTTTCCTTAAGTCACTTCCATTTAGAGGTAGAATTTATATTTCAGCGTCTCGTGTGGGCTAAGAATCTAGCTACCCTCTGCATGACCCATCTTGAGTTTTCATCTTCCCTTGATTTTGTTCTCTTCCTGTGTTGTTTCCTACACTGTGTCACTAGTTTCCCATGGGTGTACTTCTTCATCAGTTGACCTTTCAACTTACCCTCAACTTAGGAGTCTGCTTCTTGAAAAGCTACAACACCCCCCGCCAAAAAAAAAAAAAAAAAAAAAAAAAAAAAAAAACAACGTGCTGTGTGAGATTTGGGGGCATTTTATGCATAACTCATAGAAAATCCTGCAGTAAATTATCTTAAAGAATTATCGCTCCAAATACAATAATCTAAACAGTCTGATACTTATAAAGGCATGAATTTAAAAGTGTTGATTGAGTATTTACATTAGGAGGTGTCTTTGTGGAAACACAAGAAATCATGTTTATCACAAACTGAGGCTTATAAACACAATGTGGTGTTATCAAAGGAGTTGAAAAATACTCTAATATTCTCCTTTCATCTCAATGTCA
Source organism: Alexandromys fortis (assembly GCF_014885135.2). Lineage (NCBI taxonomy): Eukaryota > Metazoa > Chordata > Mammalia > Rodentia > Cricetidae > Alexandromys > Alexandromys fortis. Next base: position 5,524 of record NW_026068765.1, read on the forward strand.
TGTATGTATCTAAATCTATTCAGCTTCTGGCATAGTGGGCACCAACAAAGCTGAGACATACAAGCAAATTTAGGGTATACAGTAAGACCTATTTTCTCACCAGAGATAGGAATTTTAGGAAAACTCAGTTCCATATGATCAATGTACCAGTGCTGGATTTGCATAGAAACATCAAAATGGAAAGTAATGTCCTATATGTTATAGAAAGGCAACTACTTTGGTTACCTTTCTTCTCATAGATTTGTAGATTAAAGGACTTTTTCCTGCCAATAAACAGCTGCAAACAGTGCAGCAATAGAGATAGCATGGTTGTCCACTGAAACCTAAGTATCTTGAGACAAGTAAGCACCTTGTGAGAGAAAATTAGTGCTAATACCAAAACTGTATAGCTGAAAATAATAAAAATAATCATGACTAAAGGCACATATTTGTCCTTATTGTGGTTATAATATATTATGGTTAGCTATTGGATGATGGTTAAATTCATAAAATGTTCCAAAATAGAAAAACTAAGCCTTTAATCACAGCACTCGGGAGGCAGAGACAGGCGGATCTCTGGGAGTTCGAGGCCAGCCTGGTCTACAAGAGCTAGTTCCGGGACAGGCACCAAAGCTACAGAGAAACCCTGTCTCGAAAAACCAAAAAAAAAAAAAAAATACTATTGAGTTGATGGTTCTGGGGCTTAGCTCTGAAGTTATTCCAAAACTGTCAGGAAGTCTCAGCTGGTTAAGGCGCTTGGCTAGTAAGACAAGTGTTGAGTTTTGATCCTCTGAACCAACATAAATGTGGAAGGAGAAAATAGCCCAACAAATTTAGTCTTACCTCAATACATGTGCCATAACAACAACACACATACTATGCACACAAACACACACATAAATGAAAAGGAAGGAGAATGGAGAAAGAAGAAGAGGAGCAGAAGGAGAGGAAAGATGGGAAGGTAGTGGTGGTGAAGGAGGAGGACGAAGTAGCAGAGGAGGAGCAGGAGGGGCACACAAATAGGAAGAGGAATTCGACTAGAACATATCAAAAAGTCTAGGGTAAACTGTATATTCATCACTCCTGAACCTTGTCACTTTTTATCTTCTAACAACAAAAAGATAACAAAACTGCCTTATTCTGATATGAAAAGGCAGGATTTTTACTTTTCATACTCCAGAGGACAGTACAATTTCCACAAAATAAATGATGTGAATTATCTCAGGATATATGCAACATAACATCAACCAGATGAATTATGTATTGAGTATGGGGTAAAGTGAAGTTTTAGTAGTGAAGAACATGTACTGTTCTTGGAGTACCAGGGTTCAGTTCCCAGCTTAGAAAAATGCATGTCTACCCACAACTACTCTGGAAACAATAGAACCAGCAGGACTGAATTATCCAGAATCAATAATTGTGCTCCTCTAAAGCACCACACATCAAAGTATTTGCCATTTCATAGATCATATTAAGCAATTAATGGATTATAAAATATTAATGTAATATCTTAATTTTGTCCTGATTGTCTCGGTTGTAAATGATAAAAAATAAAATAATTTATATGTGAATCAAATTTTATACTTTGACAGAGTTCTGACTTAGAGTGACATCAGGTCTTCTTTGATGTTAGCAGTATAAATAATACATAGGAAATAGGTAAATGTATCATCCTGATAAGACTGCATATGTAATATTTTTTGTCAGTGATATAGATAGAACCCAGAGCTTCACACACGGCATGCAGGAACTCATAACTCCAAGCTACATTTCCAGCCCATAAAACCTATTATATAAAAAGTTTAGATTTGGAAATATTCTGTAATCATAGTGAACATAACTTACTCTATGAGAAGATGGTAAAAAGACAATGAATACTAATAAAATAAAAGATTCCACACTTTTCATATGAAAAGCATTTCAAACCTAGGACATATCTGTTCAAAGACTCATACTATTTTAGACATTTTGAACTATCAGTCACTAAGCAAGTATTTTTAACATATTAAATAATTAGTTTTTATAAACTACTCATATGACATCATCAAATTTAATTTAACCAAACTACACACAGAGCTACATTCTTTACAAAATGTTCCTGCGACTTGAAGGTTTATTTTCTCACACTATTTATGAAGTACAAATTGCTTGATATGTTTGCAGCAAGTAAAATTACAAGTTCTCTTAGTTTTTAATAATTAAAAAAATCTGTTTTAAAATATATCTGTTCTTAGTACCAACTGGGCATTTGTATTTCCTTACACTCTATGATGCTACTAGTTGATCATTATATTTTTGTCACACTAATTCACAAAGAAAGTTTTTAAACAAGCAGTGAATTATTTCACATTTCCCTTTAATCTAAATAGAGCAAGACTTCAAATCTTTGGAGTAGATCTTCTTTTACCTATTAAAATCCAAGAAATATTTATAAAGTTCAACACGCACAATTCACTCAAAACTTTTATATTTGGCGTTGAGATTTGTTTTGTTTTCATACAACTTCATTTTTTTGCATTTATTTGATGATCTTCCATGTGGTGTGCATTTGACCAAACTTGTGCTCTGGTTTATGGGTGGTGGTTAGATTACAACTCGAGGGAGTTTAGTTCTCTCCTGCAGTTATGTAGGTCCTGAGGATGGAACTCATGTTTTCAGGACTGGCAACAATCAACATTTGCACATCTCATTTATATGGTACCAGCATTTCAATTACTTCAAATTGACAACTGAAGCACCACCTACTTTTTTCTTTAGTCTTTTATGTGCTTTATTTAGAAGTATGTGTGATACCTTATTAAATATTTTTAGATGTGTTACACATTAAGTTTCTGATAAAGTGTGTGTAACAATGTCACTGAAATGAAACATAAAAATAGAAAATGCACACATAAACTGGTAATATAAATGGTTTCCTAGAAAAATGTGGGTCTTTGTAACTAGCACTTTGCAAAACTGTTTGCTTAATACATATTTGTGGGTGGAAAGACTAGTCAGTAGGAAACAATGTATGAAGACACATTGGCAAATCTCTTTGATCTGAAATGGTTTAGATGAGGGTTAGTTACCATAAAATTTATAATTTGAATAGATTTCAGTATGGAGCAATGGCCGTTAAGACTTTGGTGTTCTGGTGGGAAAGTTGTCAACCTCGGAGCTGGTTAGAAATTGTAGAAGGCGTAGGCAATGGTGCCAGGTTGTTTTGAAATTGCATCTAGCACTGTGAAATATCTGAAGGCTATTTATCAAGGTTATGACTCATTATCAAAATAAACCAAGCATATTGGATCTCCAAGCCGTCTGTTAGGAGGTATCTATGAAAACCTTGAACCTTCCTTCCGCGAACTCTTCCTTGTAGTAAGTACCTTTAGCCTGAATTTGGTTCCTGCCTCAGAATCACAACTGTCATATGGGGCAGGTATCCTAGAGAAGTACTATCTTTTAAAGGCATGGCAAGGATTCTGAACTTAAGAGGAACAAGTCAATCTTCTAATGTTTTCTGGAATTATATCCAGAGTTTTGATTCAAATCTCCTGGCTCGTAACCAATACTATTACTCATTAAAACACCAAGAGAAAATAAAACCCAAAGCATAAGAAAATGAAAAGTGAAAAAGTTAAAATTTATAGACTTTTACAAATGATACAATTAAGACTACTTTTTTAAAATTATAAACTGGCCTATTGTTCAGACTTATTATTGACTAGCTCTTACAACTTAAATTAACCCATAATTCTTATCTATGTTAGCCATGTGGCTTGGTACTTTTTCTCAGTAAGGCATTCTCATCTTGCTGCCTCTGCTTCTGGCTTGTGCCTAAAGGCATCTCTGCCTTTCCTTTTCCCAGAATTCTCCTAGTCTGGTCACTCCACCTATACTTCCTGCCTGGCTACTGGTCAATCAGTATTTTATTAAACCAGTATGAGTGACAAATATTTATAATGTACAAGAGCATTATCCCACAGCACAATCTAATGATTATAAATATGAATTCCATATCCATATAAAAATATTTTTGACTTTGAGTACCAGAAATACCAACCAGGCTGTGCTTAAATAATAACTTTATTCTAAATAATAGGAGATTCCACATTTTCTTTACTGACTTTGATGACTACCTTAATTGTCATCTTAGAAACTTCTTCCAGCAACTGATAGGAGCAGATGCAGAAATGTACAGCTAGCACTGAGCCAAGTTCCCAGCATCCAGTTGGAGAGAGGGAGGAATGATAATATGAGCAAAGGGGTCAAGACTATGATGGGATATCCACTGAAACAGCTGACCTGAGCTAGTGGGAGCTCACTGATACTGGACTGTCAGTGAGGAAGCCTGCATAGGCCCATACTAGGCCCTCTGAATGGTGGTGGATGACAGTTGTGTGACTAGGGCAGTCTGTGGGGCCACTGGCAGTTGGACCAAGATTTATCCCTAGCTTTTTGGAGTCTATTCTCTTTGGAGGGATACCTTGCTCAGCTTTGATATGGGGGGGGGGTGAGGAGGGCCTTGGTTCTGCCTCAAGTGATGTGCCAGACTTTGTTAATTAAGACTATTTTAATATTAATATGAAGAACACTGGGATTTTGCTTTTCTTGGAAGTGTGGAAAATTGGTAAAACTTTTAAATTTGGATATGAAGAAAGCATTGGCATTTTGGAATAATGATAAACTCGGTATGGGAACAAACGCTAAATGTCAATGACTCACTCCCATATGCAGCAAATCATGGGTCACTGTAGATTCTTCTGGAAGTTTTCTGTTGGGCATTCCTTATTTTCTGATTCCGCACAGATTGGTAGTAGTGCTCTGGATAACCAATGCAAGTTCCTGTTTTATGAGAACCCTGTCTTCCAACTGTCCGTGTGTGCATTAGGGGAGAAGGGAGGCCCATCATGAAGGGAAACATAGGTTGAACTCAGAAGACACACTGTTATTGGACATTGTTACTGGAAGATTTTCTAATGCAGAGTCTGGTCCAACAGTATCATCCTCTGCAGGGAAGAAGTCAAGTCCAGCCCAGATCTAACATGACTTTAATGTAGCAAGCTTGATAGTGTACAAGCAACAGGACTCCTTTTCATGGCTGTTCTTCTGTCTATTGCATGATGTGCTTGGCCTATGCATTTGGAATTACAGAATAAAATCTATTTTTCATGCCTGCTAAGAAATTAGAAATTAAATTTCTAGCGCACTTGGGCTTCACAAAATGTATAAAGCACACTTGTGAAAGTCCATTGAACACATGAGCAATACATCCATCTTTTAAAAAATAGCATTTTGAATAGTGATAACTCTTGAATCTTTTATGTTTGAGACAGGGTCTCTCTTTGTAGCTGAGTTCTAGCTGCAAACTGTGACCATCCTCCTGTTTTGGCTTCTTCAGTACTGGCATTACAGATGTGTGTCATGATTCCTATCTTGAGACACTTGAATCTTAATAAGATAGTTAACTCCTATTCCAACACATGATTGAGAGATTACTGAAAGCCATAGAGTTGTTTGCAGATCCCCCTTGAGATTGCTAGCAAATATTCTGTCTAAATGATATAATATACAAAATGTAAATTACATGGTATAAATCTTTGTCATTGGTTTTTTTTGTACTCTTTGACTGTTTTGGGGTCCCCACCACCCAGCTCCCAAATAAATAACATATGGAATTTTACTTTTACTTATAAATGTCTGGCCTTAGCTTGACTTGCTTCTTGCCAGCTTTTCTTGACTTAAATTTATTACATCTACCTTTTGACTCTTGGTTTTCCCCTTTTTTATGTCTATAATCTTACTTCCACTCTTACTGTGTGGCTATCTGTGTGACTGTGTGGCCAACCCTCTACAGGCTAATACCCTAACATCCTCCTGTCCTTGTTCTCTTGCCTCTTGATTATATTCTCCCAGATTTTTCCTTCTATTTTTTCTCTCTGCCTGCCAGCCCCACTCTGTCTCCTGCCTTACTATTGGTTGTTCAGCTCTTTATTAGATCAGTCAGGTGTTTTAGACAGGCAAAGGATCACCGCTTCACAGAGTTAAACAAATGCAACATAAAAGAAAGCAGCACATCTTTGGGTCATTAAATGTTCCACAGCATAAGCAAATGTAACACATCTTAAAATATTTTAAAACAGATCTTGGAAACAGATATTGTGCCAAGTTGAGTCTCTTCTCCCTAGGTCTTCCATGTCAGAAGAGTTTGCATTTTCACTGTTTTTGATGATGAAGCTAGGGCCAAGGTTGACTGTTAGGTAAAATTCTTGTGTAAATCTGGTCAGAGAGAAGAAATTTTATTTGTGTTGAATCAAAAACTGCAAATGCACATTAGACCTGCTATTTGGGCTACTTTCTGGAAGATTCCTTTTGTTCCCCACTTCCCTAGCTGTACTCTTTCTCTGCTGATTGCATCATTCATCCCTATGCAGCCTTCTCTATCTCGTCAGTTTGTGCATGTTCTCTGGAACCCGGGGATTTTGTGAGGTCATTGAAAGAGTGAGAAGTGGCTTCTTGTCTCATAGCTCCCCACTCAAGGGTCTTCTGGATTTGATCCAGTGTAGAATAGTCCTCTCCACACACAAATCATTCCTGTTACATGTATTCCAAACTCTTCTAAACCACTGCTCTGGGGTGTCCCACCTTTCACATGGTTAACACACAGGCTTTCTTCTTTCTCCACGTTTTTGTTCATGTGACTCCCTTCTGCCAGTAAGTGCAAGCATGCAGCCAAGCAAACAAAACCACAAGCAAACAAGAAAACAAACCTTGCTAACCTTCAAGGCTCTGTATCATGCCTTTTCTTGAAGAAGATATTCTGCCCTTCATCTACTTGTTCTTCTGAGCATAGCCGCGGAACACATTATTGATGTAGAACTTACATCATAGCTTTGTATTTACACATATGTGCGTCTACATGGGCGTTCACTTGTAAGCACCTAGTGACCTGAATCATGTCTTTTTGTCACACGTGTAGCATCAGCTGTTAGAAAATGATGAATTAATCAAATAAATGAACAAATGCAACAGTCCCAGAGGAACCACAGTTTTTTGGCAACCCAAGAGCCGTATTTATGGAAGAGAACATTAAGTGTCCCAAGTTTAAAAGAGTTTGAATTTGCTCAGATGCTTCAAGAGGAAATTAAATACAAAAGTGTTGAAAGTAGGGGTGAGTTATTGAGGAGGTCTGGGGATTGTGGTCACTGTAGGAGTTGAGTCTGCTTTAAGCTTTGTAGCCATTTAGGTAGCACCATTTCACTCTCTTAAAGGAGAAACTTCTAGTTAGTTGGATACTAGGGAAGATAGTGGATGCTGAGAAAAACTTAGATCTCATATCTGCCCTCTGGTGGAGTGGTCTATTTATTAATTTACTCATTCTATTATTAAACAGTTATTAATATCTGCCCCCTTACAAGGCCCAGGCTAGGCTTAGAATGTAAAATAAAAATAATGTAGGTGCCGGGCGATGGTGGTGCACGCCTTTTATCCCATCACTCGGGAGGCAGAGGCAGGCAGATCTCTGTGAGTTCGAGATCAGCCTGGTCTACAGAGCTAGTTCCAGGACAGGCTACAAAGCCACAGAGAAACCCTGTCTCGAAACAAACAAACAAACAAACAAACAAAAATGTAGGCATAGTGAGCTACCTACCAAAAAAAATACTGGCTAGCAGTAAATGCCAATGCTTCCCAAGATCCACCTCATCTCTAGCTTTTGTATATTCTTCTCGGAAGAACACGCTCACTTTTGTGGCTTCATTTACACTATGTTCAGTGTTGATTTTACTTCTATTCTGAATATTGTCTTGACCTCCAGGTATGTACATCTTATTGAATTTAGCCATCTCCCTTGAATGCTCCTCAAGAGCTTCAATGTAACATGTCAAAAATTTCCTCATTTGAACAATGAATAAATCACTCCTCACTCTGGGGCCATAGGCCTTTAGCAATCAGGACTTTAAGTAGAATACTCTAGAATGGCAAACCAACTCTAGGTTTTATGTGGTCAAGAGCTCAGGATTTACCACCACTTTTACCCAGTGAGCCTTCCAGCCCAAGTTTGATGATTTCTGCAGATCTCACATATGAGCAAGACCATAATGTTTTTGTTTATGTTCCTGGATTAATCCATTCCCAATATTCTCCAGATTTGTGACTACGGAAAATGACAACATTTCCCTGTTTTTTTTTTTTTTGAAAGATGTTGGACTAGCAACTATTCCATTGTGTGTATGTCACATGTTTTTAAAGTTTATTCACCTGTGGGTGTGTAATTAGGTTATAAAGGTTGGGCAGTACAGTCTATTCTCTAAGAAATAATAAAGTGGAGATATTTGGCATGAAAAAAATTTCCTCATTATATTTCTCTAATAGTAATTTTTTCTTTCCATATTCATGCCAATGCTATTTATACTCAGACCGCCCTAGTCCTGAAACCATCAGCTCTGAGGGGTATTTTCTTAGTGCTTATCCTGGTTCTTGGGCTGTGAGAATATTTAGGCATACAATATCTGGTCTTTCTTTCTTCCTTCCTTCCTTCCTTCCTTTCTTCCTTCCTTCCTCCCTTCCTTTCTCCCCCCTCCTCTTCTCCTCCTCCTCCTCCTTCTTCTCTTCATTCTTATCTTTCTTCTCCTTCTCCTTTTCCCTTTTCTTGTCACTTGTCAGTGTTCAACCTAGTTTCAATCTGTTAAGTTTAACTGTTATGAATTTCTCCATCTTTCTCTACTGTTACTAACCAGATTTTTTCTCACTTCCTCTTGGGATATCTTACTTTCCTCATTCTTTTAGAATACTTCCAGGAACTGGATACTTTTTTCCCCTGAAAAATAGTCTCAGTTTGCCATTAGAAGTTCTACATACCTTGCTGAGTCTTGTTCCTGCTGTGTGTAGATCCAACAATGCATCTTTTTATAATGGGCCCCAATCTTACTCTGTTCTGATATTTCACTTGAGGTGTTGATATCTTTGGAGCACCATTTTCCTGTTCTGTATTTTTGAAATCCCCAAAGCTCAGCACCATCCCCTAACTTCCCTTCCTCCCACATCTCTTTGCACTATAATAGTGGTTCTCTCTCTTCTACTTCTAGAGGGCTTTCTTTGCAGTGTGGTGATGACTATCATCCAGATGAATATACATGAGGAGGAGGCAGGCTGTGTCTACAGCCAGTCTTTCTGGTTATTCACATAATTTCAAATAAGGCAATAGATTACCATAAGCTCTATGACCTTGGTTTAGACCCTAAATCTGTAGGTGGAGTACACTCT
>NW_026068766.1:0-1575 GCF_014885135.2 Alexandromys fortis
GATGCCCTCTGCAAACACACAGTCATACACCTGGTGCTGACTTGTTTCATCAGGGTGGCAACTTTGGAACTTTGACTGTAGGTCACCTGATGAGCCCGCTCAAATGTCCTCAAGATGTCCAGAAGGCATCTGGAAGAAAATTCACTAGCTCCCGAGAAGGGCATGGTGCCCCCCGAAAAGAGCTAGGTACTCCTACCCACACCTAGGGGGATGTCACAATTCCCATTTTTTAAAAGGTTTTGCTAGTCCATTCTGGAGGAAAGCAGGGGAGGGAGGAGGGAGAAAGATCCCCTTAATAAGAGCAGAAAGGATTCTATTTTTAAAAAAGGGCTGCAGTGGGAAAAACAAAAGCCAAGAAGAGGGTGGACTAGAGCATTCTAGAGCTGGGCCAGAGACTCTGTTAAGGAAAGGAAGTCACAGCAGGCTGGGTTCTAGCCTGTGTGAGTCTTAGGAGTAGGACCTCCCATCTCTTCCCCTGTGTCACCACGGTGTGTATCTGATGCCTAGCTTGTCTGCTTCCTCCATACCTTTGAGAGGCCACAACACCCTGGTCCACAGTCCTATGGGCCGCTAGCAGCAGGGTTTCCAGCAGAATCTTGGTGGTGCTCCCGCCTTTCATCAGGGAAGAGCCACTGAGCCCCTCAGGCTAAGGAGGCAATGACAGTAACTGGGAGAAAGAACAACCCAGGAGTCTACCAGTTCTCCAGTTCATGACCCCTGAGCACGGAGAGGTGTTGGTGATCCTTCAGGTGGAGTGTGGTTGGTGATCCCTGAGCAAGAGCATGTTTGGGGGTCCCTATTAGACACTCACTCTGATTAGTGAGCCATGAGCACATCCTTTCCTGGTGGCCTTGACTGTGTTTATAAGGATGGATGCTGTCTCTTGTCAGTTGGGTCAAGGGTTTTCAGAGAATACTTTTCGTTCTTTTTCTTTTGTTTTCTTTCTTTTTTTTTTTCAAGACAGGGTTTCTCTGTGTAATAGCCTTCACTGTCCTAGAACTCTTTATAGACCAGGCTGGCCTCGAACTCAAAGAGAGTCCCTCTATTTCTGCCTCCTGAGTGCTGGGATTACAGGTGTGAGCCACCACTGCCCAGCCAGAGAGTATTTTTATTTCTGAGAACCTTCCCCACCATGTTTTAGGGTAGTCTGCCATTCCTTAGTATCAGATTCCCCATGCTCTGGACAGACACGTGGAACAGACACTCGGTGGTACAGATTTATAACATAGTACCTCACAAAGACTGCAGCAAAGAAAATGACATGACCAGTGATTAAAACAGAAGACTAAGGGCTGGAGAGATGGCTCAGGGCTTAACGGTGCTCACTGCTCTTGCAGAAGACCTGAGTTCAGATCCCAGTACCTACAACTGGAAAGCTCACAGCTGCCTGTAACTGAGATTCATGGTAACTAATACCCTCTTCTGGCCTCCATGGTCACCTGCATGCACACACACACACACACACACACACACACACGCACGCACGCACACGCACGCACGTGCGCGCGTGCGCACACACACAGACACACACACACACACACAGAGAGAGAGAGAGAGAGAGAGAGAGAGAGAGAG
>NW_026068766.1:7614-15556 GCF_014885135.2 Alexandromys fortis
AATGAATAAAATCGCATTCTGGTTTTTAAAGCCATATTTGACATTTGAATCTGTAAGGGACTAGAAGAGACCTAACAGCGGTTAGTTAGCCGAGGCTGTCTATTCATAGATAGCAAAAGGCCCTTTTGAAAGCGTTCTAGACTCTGACCTGTTCTAGCTCTTTTAGACTGTTCTAGTTCTTCTAGACTATTCTAGAGTCTGGAAGTGCTTACTGCTTACAAATCTGAGAAACAGGATTGAAATAAGATTAAAAAAACGTTTTGAGTTAAGAAAAAAAAATAGGACTTCATTGGAAACATGTGAGCTGACATGAAATGCCTTGGGGATTTGTGAACAGGGGCCATAAGATCAAAGATTCCCAGCAAGTGAAAAGCAATTCTCGCATGCTTGAAGAGGAGCATGGAGCAAAGAAAGTCTGGCCTACCTCAATGGCAGGATTGAGCGCAAAAGCTTCCTGTTTCTCTTGCATCTTCTGCATCCGCTCCGCTACTTGCCGGAATGTTGATCTCCAGTCTTCAATGGGGTCATTTCTGAGGTCCAGAGAAACACGGAAGAGGAAGGACTGCCTGTGAGGATCTGAAGGAAAGGCCTCAGCTGGCAGTTCAGCTCAGTGAGGGAGTGGGGTCAGAGGTCAGCTACTTCACAGAGAAATATTTGGAGCATCTGGGGTGGAGTGTCCCTGAACTCCAAGGACTGGGTTAATAATACCTCCAGCAATGAAGCCAACATTCAAGTTTCAAGTTCCAGCCAGAAGTCAAGGGTCAACACTACCACCTTATATTCCATCTTAGACTCCTTTGAAACCCTTGCCATCCTTTGAAATACATCCTAGAATCTCCCCGAGGAGTGAACCCCTGCTACCTGATGGAGGAATGCTGGTCCCTAGTGAGATATAAAGTCACGCTATTAACTGTAGCATCTGTTGGTGACTAATCAGGAACAAAGCAATGTGTTAAGGAGACAAGAGAGCTAGTACAGTCTATGTGCTTAGCTACAGACTGTGGAATCTCGAAAGCATGAAGGTCTTCCGAAGTGGGGGATGCTTTGTGATTTGCTCCATGTGGCATGGCCTCAAAGACTGAGCCCACCCTGCACACAGCATCCCTGGTTGTACCTTATCACATCTGACAAGAGTCCATCCCTTTTCAAACTGTTTCTTTTATTGTGTGTATGTGTATGTGTGGTGTGGGGTGTGTGTTGGGGTGTGGGGATGTGGGGAGGTGTATGTTCATGTATATGTAGGCACTTGTGTGCGGCTCTACACACACCTGTGTGTGGAGGTCAGAGTTCAACTTTAGCTACCATCTTCAATTATTCTCCATCTTATTTTTTTGTTTTTTTGTTTTTGTTTTGTTTTGCTTTTTTGAGACAGGGTTACTTTGTGTTGCTTTGGACCCTGCTCTGGAACTCGCTCTGTAGACCAGGCTGGCCTCGAACTCACAGAGATTCACCTGCTTCTATCTTCCAAGTGCTGGGATTAAAGGTATGTGCCACCACCGCCTGGCTCCATTTTATTTATTTATTTTTTTGAGACAGGGTCACTCACTAGACTAGACCTACAAGCCAGCACAGCCAGGAATCCTCCTGCCTCTGCTTCCCTGGCACAGGGATGGCAAGCACACAATAACCCCTTCTGGAACTATTTTACAGATTTCTCTCCTGTGTGAATCCTGAGGCAGACAAGATTCACCTATTTCATACCCATTGTGTAAAGTGCCTTCTATTGCTGCCCTCAAGTTCATTTCTAACACTTCCTAGAGACCCTAGAGAGAGGAGACCTGAGGAGGGAATAGAGAAAGCACCAACATTGTGCAATAAAAATCAGGATTCCCAGACTTCATTGAACATCAACACCCCGGGATGAGGGGCGAAGAGAATTATGTTTTGCAGTAAACATCCAGTTCTGGACACCACACCTACCCAGAGGTTCAGCCTCAGCAGGTATGCACAGAGCCCTAAACTGTATTTTTTGAAGCTTCAGAGACAGCTCTGAAGATGAGCCAAGACAGGGAGCCACTGCTTTAAGGAACAACTGGAAGATCTCCACGCCTACATTGTTTGAAATTCTTCATTTCACTTAGTCACAGGGCCTGAAATTAGCACCCGCTGCTGCAGTTATATTTTGGGTGAAGAGTCCTCCATGAAAAGGATCCAGGTTAAGAGTATCACAAACTCATTTACACCTTAGTACGAGTCACACTACAAGCCTGGAATCTGGGACTGGGAAGAGAAAGAACCAGGCTCTCCCACTGCAGTCCCCATGGACAGGAAGCCCTCAGGGCCATCAGGTGATCCAATCCAATGGCTGATTCAGCAGAATTGCCCAAACTTGGCTGTGCATTGGAATCAATCACCAAGGATGGTTAACAAAACAGATATGTCATGGCCTTACCCTAAATCAATAAAGAATGACATCTGCACTGTATTGGTTAGCCACATGGAGTGTCAGATCAGACCAAGTGGCCATTTGGATAGGACAGCCTGGGCTACATAGCAAAATCTTGTCCAACCCCTCCGCAGCCCAAAGAAGGTGGTTCTGCAGCACAAGGCTTCAAGCGGGGAGGGGCAGATATGAGCAGTCAGAGAGGAGCAGAAACGTGCCTGGATCGATGAAAGAAAGAGCTTGAGACAAAGGAGATGGAAAGAGGAGTGCGTGACCACGGGGGACCCACTGCTAAGCTGAAAAGATGCTTGGGGGTCACCCTGATGGAAGCATAGACTTTTGGGGTATACACGTTCCTGAACCTGTTTTTTCTTTTTAGCTCTTGTTTTTTTACCTCTTCAATTCCTGCTCTAAATCTGTGGTTTATATAGCTTTTGCTTTTTTGGTTTGTTTTTTCTTTTGTTTTTTGGTGTTTTTTTGGGGGGGGGTGTTTGTTTGTCTGTTTGTTTCGACACAGAGTTTCTATGTGTAGCCCTGGCTGTCCTGGAACTCCCTCTGTAGTCCAGGTTGGCCTCAAACTCAGAGATGCACCTGCTTCTCTGAGTGTTCCTGAGTGCTGGGATTAAAGGAATGGGCCACCATTTTGTAAGTGCCTTCCACCCTTTCTGAAACAGGAGAGACCATTTAAAATGGAGCAGCCAACAACTTCAAAAGCTTAGGGATCACCGCATATTTACTTTTACATTCTAAGACTTGGCAAGCAAGACCATAGATCCATCTTCTTGCTGATGATTCTCTGGACTATTGACAGAGATTTCTGACCCCCTCTCCCACCCCCATCCTACAGCCATTCAGCCCCAAAGAAACACACAGAGGTTTACATTAATTATAAACTGGTTGTCCTAGTAGTCCAGGCTTCTTATTAACTAATTCTTATATCCTACATCTTAACCCACACTACTTGTCTATGTTAGCCACGTGGCTTGGTACCTTTATCAGCAAGGCATGTCCCTTTGACACGTCCCTTCCCCAGGCTCCCCCAAGGCCTTGCCAGTCCCAGCAGAAGCCTCACCTGGCCATGCTCACCGGATTGAAGCCAACCAGGACTGGCAAGAAGACTGCTGTGTTATCCGTGCAATAGTCCATCTGGCCTGCCACAAAGGGTGCCTGATGGTAGCAAGAGAGGCAGGCACAATGAAGGGAACGGCTCTGAGTGTTCCCCAAGGTCCACAAGCAACCTGCCCCAGCAGGCTTGCTAGAAATACTAAAGCCTCAGCCAAGACTCGCTGAATCCACATTTGATGTGGGGAAGCATACGCCTTACAGGTACCCCAAAAGTTGCAGAACTATCCTTTCTCTGGGCTATGATTTCCTTGTATAGTCCAGGCTGGCCTTGAACACATAATCATCCTTCTGCCCCTCCCTCCCGAGTGCTGGGGTTACAAGCAAGAATCGCCCAGCTAGGGCTACATTTTTCTTATGTTCCCCCACAGAAATCTTCCAGATGGTGAAGTTCGGAAATGACTGGTCACAGTTGTAATGGCAATGGCCTCCTTGAGGTCAGCGTCCTGTTGAGGTCATCGTCCAACAGCTGGGATCTAACGCTCTGCACCCTGAACTCTTAGAATCAAAACTGTTGTGGGGTTGACAGGAAATCAAACCCGATGTTTCTCATACAAAATATCCTGAGAATCTTGTTAAAATGCAGACTGACCCTTCTGTAGCCTAAGAGCTAACAAGTCCCCCCTTGATGCTAATGGTGGGATGAAACCAGAAGCCAGACTCTTCTGTGAAGGCTCAGACAGTAAACACTTCAGGCTCTGTGGGCCCTATGATCTCTGTCCAACTACTTAAGCCTAGCACAAAAGAGGCCATGAATTCTAAGAAAACACGAAGACTGTGTGCCAGTAAAACGATCCACAATTTCAGGCCGCGGCTATGCTGACTGCCAGCAATGCTTGCTGACCCCTGGACTAGTCTGTCCATCTTGGCTCAATACGCAGTTATCCTTCCCTCTCTTTTCATATTCATAAAAATAGATCAAATCGGTGAAAATTGAAATCAAATTCCTTGCGTAGATTTTCTATTTCCTGGTACCCACCTCAACATTCTCCTTTTCTTTCTAGTCCCACCCCATCCTCATAAAGTCGTCCCAACAGCCTGCATTCATACTTACAGAGAGTCCTACAGAAATGCCTATGACAATGACTCTCTTCTTCCCAGCAGCCACCTAGGAATGGAGAAGGTGTGAGTTAGGGTGACGGGAGCAGGGGGTCTCCTGGAGGAGGTGTGAGTTAGAGCTACAGGGAGTGGGGAGGACACCAGGGTACAAATCTATTGCGTGAGAAAAATCAGGACCAGAGGAGGGGCCAGGCCTTGGTTGAGGTTGGGGTTTTCTAACCCTATGAAAAGAGGCCTCTCTAGTTGAGAAGTATTGGAAAAGGCAGACCTTCTTCAGCTCATCAATCCAGTGTAGGGCACTGTCTTCTGTCCGTTCCTGAGAGGCCACGATAGACCTAAGGACACAGACACAATCAAGGTCAGTGGCACTGGCCAAGAAGCAGAACCCTGTAGCTCATTAGGAAGGGGCACACGGAGAGAACAGGACAGAGAAAAGTTACTATTGAAAGGGCACTTACTGTTTAGCAGGGACCAAGGTAGATATACCACGGAGTTAAAAAACAAAACAAACAAACAACAACAACAACAAAAAAGCAAAAACAAACCTCAAATACCTACAAGGCCAGGTAGGTAATAAAAGTCTGTAAAGGAACCAGATATAAAGCAATGCGGAATGGTGGAGACTGAGGTAGGTTCAATATAATCTTTGACTAAACTCATTCAAATGCAGTTTCTAAAAAATAAAATAAAATAAAATAAAATTGGGGCCACATGCGCAGGTCACTTACCTGTTGCCGCCTGCAATGAGGTATGTGTAAAGAGGCTTTTGTCCCAGGCCTTTCATCAGGTGGTTAAAAGAGACCTGGCCAGGAGGGGAGAGGGTAGGAAGAAGGAACGAGAGAGAGGATGCACTGTGGAGTCTCAAGTTCTAGAGGACTGGGGATGCAGAATGGTCTTTTTAAACCGATACTTCTCCCTAACTTATTTGCAACCCGCCACTTAAAGATGCAGCTTGATTAGTGCTGCGTGTGGTATGGGAATGCTAGCCAGAGGAGGGCGGCGATCTAGTGAGGTCAGAGAAACCGGACTTGCTCCCGGGCTCAGCTTTTGGAAAGGTGGTGGGGAGAGAATATATCTGCGGAGAGAATTTATCTCTAATGAGCTTTATGGTTCTGGGTGACATCCCCAGAAGGAAGGGAGAAAACAGGGAATTAGCATACTTACAGACATGAGGAACGCCATGCAGCCAGAGGTTCCTCCTCCACTCAGTACTACCAGGCCTCCATCTGGCTCCTGAGGAAGGAAAGAGGCCCAGGTCAGGAAGAATCATACTTTCCTTTCTCCTTTGTCAATGACAGAGGAAGACAGAACTCCTCAATCATCATAAAACTGAGCAGGACATAGGCTGTGTGAGGTAGCAAAAAAGAACAATGATTTGGAGAAAGAACTCCTCTTGGCTCGCCTCTCAGACTAAGCTATTCATTAAAATTCTTACTTATTCCAGCAGGGACTTGAGAGCAGTTCTGTCAATTAAATAAAAATAAACAACCAAAGCAGACGCATCCAGCTGTTATTAGGTGGGTACATTCAAGCTCGCTACTGTGAGCATCCTTTCTTTGTTTTCTGGTCTGAGAAGAGAAAAGTGAAAAAAAGACAATAATGCCAGCGTCACAGGTTTCTGTGCAGGCACTGAGTGAGTGTGAAAGTGCATTGCAGGGGATGGAGAGGTGGCTCAGTGATTAAGACACTGGCTGCCCTTCCAGAGGAGCCAGGTTTGATCTCCAGCACCCACATGGCAGCCTCCGGACACCGGCAGCTCAAGTTCCTGATGATCCAACACTTTCTTTGGCCTTCCATGGGCACCAGGTACTCATGTAGTACACAGACATACATACAGGCAAAACAACCATCCTCGTTTAAAAAATAATAACAAAAGTAATAATTTTTGAAAGAAAATGTATGCTGGATGGTGGTGGTACACGCCTTTACTCCCAGTCCTTGGGAGGCAGAGGCAGGCAGAGCTCTGTGAGTTCAAGGCCAGCCTGTGAAACTCTGAGAGTTTCAGGACAGCCTGGGCTACATAGAGAAGCCCTGTCTTGAAAAACCAAAAAACAAAGCAAAATTAGAAAATGTATTGCTGATGATAAAGTATTATTCATCTAGCAATTATCATGACTACTATTGATGACCAAGATAATAATAAACATCCAAAGGGAAGACCAAGATAATAAAGAGTTGAGATTTATAAAAATCAGAAACGGAGACCCAAGAAAGAAGACATTAGAGGGAACAGCAGTGTCTGGATGGGAAGCAGGCGGAGAGTTAGTACCTTCAAGACCTCCTGGACTTTTCCAGCCACTTGCAACATGGTGGTCAGAACTGACTCACTGTACAGTCGCTGTGGAGAGTGGACAGGAATCAGTAGGAAGAAATGGGAGCTAGGAGGGGGGCATGCGATGGCTCTGTGGGTAAGGGGATTGCTGCCAAGCCTGATGATCTGCATTCGTTCCTGTGACCCACATGATGAAAGGACAGACTGATTCCCAAAAGTTGTCCTCTGGCCTCCACACATTTCCCCCATGGAATAAATCCTCCCACCTCACAAAATAAAAAAGGGGGATGAGGAAAAAAGGAAAGAAACAGAGAACAGCGGATTGGAATGGAGGAAAGGGCTCAGGATTTCCAAAATTAGAAACCGTAGTCAGGGAGGGTAGAAGTTGAGATGTGGTTGGCTTAGCATCTCTTTGGCAGTGTCCGAGGTTTGACTGTGGGTCACCTGGTAGGTGGGCACGATTTGCCCCTCCTCCTGGAAGATATCAGCATCACACTGCCCCAGCAGCTGAACAATTTTCTCTGCATCTGCTTTGTCCAAGTTCCGGGTCAGGGGATTGGACTTCTCTGTGATTGGCACAGCTGCTTCATACCCTGACAACTAGAGAGAAGGGGGCACAAGGGCAGGAACAGGAAGCCTTATGCTTGCTGGGCTGGAGACGGGAGTGGAAGTAGGCACAGTATCGGTTTTGGATTTACATATTTCACACACACACATACATACATACACACACACACACACACATACACATGCGCGCCATTCACATACCAAGATCTTAGTCTTCATGTGATGTTCTGAGCCCATTAGGGACGATAGGAAAAGGATGTCTATCATGGGGTGTGTGCCTTTGATTCTAGTATTTGCACAGTGGCAGCAGGGGGATCGGGAGTTTAAGGCTATCCTCAGATATGTAGCAGTTTGAGGCCGGCTTGGGCTATTCCCTATCTTAAAAGCCAAAAAAGAAGAGGAGGAAGAGGAAAGGAGCAGAAGACCACGCTTGAGGCCAGTCCAAATCAGCACTGTTCTAGGCATCAGTGCAGAAGGCTGAAATTGAGAAAGGGCCTCACCTCCCATTCGCCAGGCTCAGGGGTCTCAATCACATGCTG
>NW_026068766.1:17444-18355 GCF_014885135.2 Alexandromys fortis
GGGGGGGGGGGGGGGGGGGGGGGGGGGGGGGGGGGCCGGATGACGGCGACGAGAACCCTAGCGGGGCGGGGCGGGCCCGCGCGTCCCAGCCGGGCTGCAGCGGAGCGCGCCGGGCCAGCTCTGCAGAAGGCGGCGGCTGGCTGGCCCGGACGGTCACATCCCGCTGCAGGGGACCAGCCTCGGCCGCCGCACTGTCCTCTGCACCGGGGACGCAGGCCAGCTGCCAGGCCTCGCCGGCAACGCCCCCTGATCCGAGACAGACTACGCGCGTCCCTCGGGAACGCTGGGGGCCCCGCAGACCCGCGGCTCGCGGCCACTCCGCCTCTGTCCTCTCTGCCCGCAGCTCGGCCGGCGCTGCCCGCCTAGGCAGACCCGCGTCGGGATGGGGTAGGGCCAGCGCCAATCCGGCGATGGGCCGCCCCCTGGGCACCGAACAACCCCCCGAGGCCTGACCGACCAAGAGGACCCGGCAGGTGGGTGTGGGCTGATCCGACTGCGCGGGTGGGGGCTGGGGTGGGCACCAGGGTTATGCGGAGGCGGGAAAGGCGCGGGGAAAATGGGCTATGGGCCGTGGGAAGCCTGGGAGAGCTGCTGCATCCCGCTTGCGTTCTGGACAGCTCCTGACCCCCACAACTCCTGCCTCTTCCAGGATCCCCGCCTGGATGTTAAGCGGATGCCTCCGGGCCCCTCGGCGAACTCGGTGGAAACCATGGCTTCTTTGATGCCTCTTTCCCCATATCTGAGTCCCACGGTCCTCCTGCTGGTCAGCTGTGACCTGGGCTTTGTGCGAGCAGGTGAGTGAAGAGGACGCCCGCAGTGGGGGTCCGTCAGAGCTAGTGTGGAAGTGAAACCTCTTAACCTGTCAACACCCTGGCACCCCCAGACCGACCTCCCTCTCCTGTGAATGTGAC
>NW_026068766.1:19754-20973 GCF_014885135.2 Alexandromys fortis
CTGTATGGTATGCTGAAGACATTTCTACACCTTCTCAGCTCTCCAAGGGCCCCTCACGCCACCACCAACTTAAAGGAACAGACCCATTATAGGATGTTTGTGTCCGTGTTTTCGTCTAAGACGGGTGGAGAAAAGACAAGGAAAGGGTACAGAAGCTAGAAGCCTCCTTTCTTTGGCTTTGTTGAAATGTGGGGGAGGGGTGCAATGAGAAGACACAGAAGTTTTTGCACCAATGGAAACCAGGCCATGTCACCATAAAAGGGCCAGTAGATTTTCTTTCTTTTATCATTGTCCAGGACCTTGTGCATACCAGGCAAATGCTCTACCACTGGGTTACATAACCCCCCCTCCCCATTCTTTCAACTCCACCATTCCCTCTGGGAAAATAGTCAGAAGGACTGAGCAGGGTCATGGGGGGGCAGCCAAAGAGCAGCTATCACGGATGTGTCCCTTGGTGCCATGTATCCTCACCCTGTGCATACCAGTGCCTCCTCTCCGTTTTCTCTTTCATCTATGTCTCTGTTTAACGTTAATAATTGTAATCCATAAAGGCGTTTATATTTATACTCTGTAACATATCCAGAGCATTCTAGAAATAAAACAAAGGGGTTTGGATGCCCCTATAGAAAAAATATAATCTGGGTTCTGGGACCTATTTGTGTTATCTGTGAAAAATAGGAACTGCCCTCTACTCGTTCTTAATTTTTCAAGAGGGAGGTAGTGGTGGGGAAAGAAATATTCGTTGCCATTGGCAACCACTGTGCATGCAAAGTTTTGGGACCCAGCTTCGGTCTGGAGATCATATGCTATGCTTTTTGGGGGGTATAAGTCTTGCCAACCTGGGACCGTTTAGAGAGAGAAGGCCTTCTTTAATGAATTTCAGTCAATCTGTCTGATATGCTGCAAAAAAAAAAAAGAACAAAAATTCTTGAGAGCATTCCAATCAAACAAAATAAAGACAATTGTATCTTTTCTTAGTCAATCCCCAGCCCCAGGTGTCACACAGCTCTAAGCTAAGAGGCCAGCCCAACTCTGTCCGCTGCACTGACCCATAAAGACATCTGGATTTCGGCAAGCAGCCTTGAACTCACCGTTTACCCAATGATCAAACAGGGTGCCTTGCCTTTCCCTAGCCAGTGCTACCAAACCCCGATCATTTCCTGAGACCGTGTTACAGGTTAGAGAAGCTGAACAAAGAGACAACGAGTTGAGAAGACTT
>NW_026068767.1:0-2080 GCF_014885135.2 Alexandromys fortis
TTTTTTGCATCTAGAAGTGCTCCATTGTGTAAACTATATAATTATTAGAAAAATCTCTTAGGCCTCCTGGGTGTAGCAGCTAAAGGCAAGTAAATACTACTCCTGAGACTGGTGTTCACCAGAGATGACAGAGAGACTTGGGGTAGCATGGGTAGCTGGAAAAAGCTGTCTGTTGCTCATTTATTTATGCCCTCTCTGTTCTGCCTGATGGCATTTGATGACTAGGGTACTGGTAGCTCATTAGTTTGTTAGTTAACTTTTCTGCTAAAAATAAAGATAAGTGTGCCTCTTTTGCAGGCTTCTTATACCAGGATTAACAGGTTTCAGATGTAACTTCAGAGTTTTAAAAGTTTTAAATTTCCTGTAATTATGTTCTAAAGATTTCAGGTCCTTAAACCTAAAGCTTTCCTGGAGTGTGGTATTTCCTAAACCTGGACTGAAAAGGAAAAGAAAGAAAGAAAGAAAGAAAGAAAGAAAGAAAGAAAGAAAGAAAGAAAGGAAGGAAGGAAGGAAGGAAGGAAGGAAGGAAAGAAAATTCAAAAGAAACTTGTCTTTCTTCAAGTTTTTTAAAATTTCTTTTTGTATACTTTTCTCTATTTGCAAAACTTCCTTAGGCCATTCTGTTAGAGAAAATCTCCTGATAACAAATTCCCTTATTTTCTCTTCATCTGAGAATGTTTTGGATTCCTTCTCTAGTATGAAGAATAATTTTGGTGCCCCTGACATTCTGGTTGACAGTTATTTCTTTAATGATGTGAAAATAATGCGGCATAAGCTTCTAGACTTCCTCTCATATGAAGAAAAATAAAAGATCTCATGTTATCAGAACTTTCCTTCTCTTGCACAGGTCAGGCATGATTTTCTTTGGAAATTATCCACATTTTTTCTGTCTCTTCATATTTTACGTTGATTTTAATGTTTCGGTATAAATATTTCTTTGAGTCCAATCTCTTTGAAGTCCCTCCAATTTTGCATCAGTAAATTTATAGCTTTGACAAAATATGATATGTTCTGGTGATTATCTTTCAAATCAGTTATTAGTCGGCCATCTTTCTCAGTCCTCCAGAGTAGATCAAGAAGAAAATGTTGAATCTTTTAATATTACTTGAGTCCCTGACTTACTGCTTTTAGTTTATTTTCTCTGTTGTGATTCATTTTGAAAAATATATAGGTGTTTTTCTTTCACATCAATGACACTTGCATCTCTTGAAAAGAAGAGCTCTCTTCATTGTGCTGATTTATTACCTCACTCACAATTCAGTTGGTAACTACATGATTTTTTTTAGCATTTTCTTTGATTCATAACCTTTCAGTTTCTTTGTTAGTGTATTTGCTTATTTTCAAGGCTTTTATTCATTATTTAAGCATTGTAATTGTTAACCAGATCATTGTGGCTATGACTGTTAACCATAGAAAAATATCTATAGATTATACTTCATTTGTTTTTTAAATAATTTTATTTATTTTTGAAAATTATATATGATATATGACATTTATGTATTAGCATATTATATATAATTTGTCAATAATTTTGATTATACATATTTCCAGTTTTCCCATTTCAGTGCTCCCTGGATCCCAAGCAACATATACATCTCTCAACTTCATGTTTTTTCTTTTAAGAAAAATAATCTCTTGGATCTAGTTAGAACTTTCCATATGCTTATGAAAAAGGGATAATCCACTGGAGCATGGATAGGCTATTTTTAGCTACACCACACCTATTGAAAATGAAATTTATATTCACTCTTCCAGAAATTATCAACTATCAATAACTCTTTATTCAAGGTGGGGAGTTTGGAAGTTTTATTTTTAATCCATAATGGAATTTTTGACTGTCTTAATTTTGAACAAGTCTTGTACTGATACCTATTTTTAAAGATGAGATAATATACCCAAAAGAGAAATGGGATATAGAAAGAATTTATGATCTAGAGAATGAGGAGGACTACTCTTAAATATTTTCTTCTCTTCATGATGTGGCTGTTGTACTTATGCACTCACAGAAGTTGATGAGACATAGGGACCAAGAGATAGAGTAGGAAAAAATGAACGGAAGAATAAGTCAAAACTATATATA
>NW_026068767.1:11275-14351 GCF_014885135.2 Alexandromys fortis
TATATATATACATACATACATACATACATCAGCTTCTGTTCATGTAGCCTACATTTCCTACTGACAGATAAGAGGAAGTGCCCTTGAATTGTAACCAATAATGGCATGTATAGGTTCTTCCTTTTTATTCTTTAATAAACTGAACAGTGACACTAGTGTTTTTACAATTTGGGGTCAAGAGAAATACCTGTAACTCATTAACACATTTTTATTAGGAATAGTTATAAATACAAAAAGTCAAATGTTTCACTGGCTACAAGAGTTGGTGTGAACGCAATAATTAACATTCAAGAAATTCCACATATACATTTGTAATGCAGGGCAGTTTCCTATGACTGTGTGTTCATAATCTTCTAACATTAAAATTCAGCAAAGTAAATTGAGCACAATAACAAGAGTAGAATTTCACAGTTCAATTAGGTGTCTGTTTATACACTAAGTTGGTTTCCCTTTCTGAAAAAACACTTTAGCACAGATCATATCATGGGAGCTTTGTGTTTTAAATAGATCTGATTATACTTGAAAATTTGAGTTAGCTTTAGTAGGTAGCTTTTGAATAATAAACATGAAATCTGTAAAAGTTTTGGTGAAAGGCCTATGATTTTGTTTCATGATTTATTTTATTTTTTTTAATGGTGACTAGCTTAGTTAGTGTTCTATTGCCGTGAAGAGACACCGTGACTATAGGAACTTTAAGGAAAGAAAGTATTTAATTGGGTCTTGCTTATAGTTTTAAGGGTTTAGTCCATTATCATCATGGTAGGCAGCAAGAAGACATGCAGGCAGGTGACATGGAGCTGGAAAAGTAGTTTTGAGTTCTATATCCAGATCTGCAAGCAACAGGACAAGAAAGACTCTAGCATGGAATGTATTTTTTTTTTTTTTTGAAACTTCAAACCCCATCTGCCATGATACACTTCCTCCAAAAAGTCCATACCTCCTAATCCTTTCAAATAGGGCTACATCCTAGTGACCAAGCATTCAAACAACCGCATTCCACTTCCTGGCCCCCACAAGCTTGAATAGATATTATAAAGCAAATTGTATTTAGTTATACTTCAAATGTTCTGATAGTGTATTACTGTATCAACATTCTTTAAAAGCCCAGCATTCAAAGTCTTCTTTGAGACTCAAGGTAATCTCTCACCTATAATGATTATAAAATTGCTGGGTTTTCCAGCAGACAGCGTCGGGGCAGAGCTGGACCTTCCGGACTTTTCCCTGGGGCTGAGCGGGATGGTGAGTAGAGATGTCCTAGACATTGATCTGGAGACTGTAGATGCAGGATGCCATTTAACTGTATTAGGCTGGAACTTCGATAGGTTTGTGATAGTAGGTGGGAATCTTGGGATGGGTTGAGGAGAACTAAGGAATAAGGGCCGATAAAATTCTGCCACGTTAGCAGAAGCCATGGCCAAAGACAGGTCTCCAACCCCAAGCTAGGCTCAGGAAGTTACACTGGGCCTCATGCCTGGCCTTACAAAGCCCAACATAAAATAAAGATCAAAAGAGCGTATTTCATACTTCTAAGATACAATGGTACATTTTATACATTACCATTCCAAACAGCAGGAAAGGGAGCTTAGTACCACAAAGTCACTACTAGTCAATTTAGCCTTATGCAGAATTTAAGGACAAAAGCAAAGGGCTCCCACGTTCTTTGCCAAAATATTGCGGTAATGGTCTCTGGGATAATTATTAATAGTCTTCCCCTCTGAAACTTCTTAGATCAGTCAGTATTCTATTGCTGTGAAGAGACACCATGACCACAGCAGCTCTTGTGAAATAAACCATTAAGTTGGGGCTTGCTTAACTTCATTATCATCGTGGCAGAAAGCATGGTGGCATTCAAGCAGACATGGTGCTCGAGAGTAGCTAAAAGTTCTACCACAGGACAGTCAGGCAGAAGGAAGAAAGACTCCGGGCTTAGAAAGAGCTTTTTGCAACCTCAAAGCCCATTCCTAGTGACACCTTGCCTCCTAAAATGCCACACCTCCCAAAATTTTCAAATAATGACACTCCCTGGTGATAATGTAATCAAATCTATGAATCCGTGGGGGCCATTCTCATTTAAATCATGATAATGAGATCCTGCTGTGCTGTGGTTCAAGTGAAGTGAATGAACAGTAGAACTCATTCCCAGTCCCAAATAAACCCATTCCTCAGATCTGCTCATTAAACACGCACTAATTAAGTAGTATTAAAAATGGTTAACTATCTGGATACCTCCCTCTTCTGGGTAGTTGATTCCTATCTGCTTTTTCTATTTCATAAACTATCAGTCCTTTGGACAGACAACACTTGCCCTTTAAAGTTCAATCTCATTTACTGTCCTCTTTTTGATAACTAAATTTAACTCTGCCTCCAGAAATAATAAAAACAAAATACCTTATTCACTGATATCCTTTTCCATCGTTTTATCCATTATCTTGAAAAGATTCGCATATATGTCCATGAATAAACTCTCTACATCTTGATTTATTACTCTACGTTCTATAAATTCCCTAAGATATGAATTTTAGGAAGACTCCATCAATTTTATACTATTCATTGAAAGAATATCTTTTCATTCTCTTACTTGAAACTCCAAAATCCTTCAGATATTGTTGGCTACTTAAAAAGCATCGATAAGTAATTTCTCCACCATCTCCAGAGTTTGATTTTTTTCTGTTCATATTCTCATAATCTTCTCCAACAAATCTTGCAGGAGTTATTTTTTTTTTACTTACACCTATTCCTAGAAGGAAGCTAACATGTACTCATATTGATTTCATAACATATAAAGATAAAATTCTGTTTTATATATAAGTCCATGTGTTCTGCTATGCACCTAGATGTACATGGAATTTTATTTCTATACATATGATACAAATGAGGCTGCATGCATACTCAATTTTCTCTATTCTAAAACCTTTCCAAGGACTCTAGGCACAAACAATTCACTATTGGTAAAATTATCAATTAAGATGCCTATAATCTATTCCTGTCCAAAAATTTTTTTCTTTTTTTTTTTATTGAGAATAAGAAAAAAAAGTTTCCGCCTCCTCCCAGCCTCCCATTTCCCTCCCCCTCCCCC
>NW_026068768.1:0-15808 GCF_014885135.2 Alexandromys fortis
TGAATTACTTTGTTGACAGCTCTTAGATCTGTCACCATTCTCCATTTACCAGATTTCTTTTTTACAACAAACACAGGAGAATTCCAAGGGCTGGATGATTCTTCAATATGGTGAGCATCTAGTTGCTCTTGCACCAGCTGTTCCAATGCCTGCAATTTATCTTCAGCTAGAGGTCACTGTTTGATCCATATTGGCTTCTCAGTTAGCCATTTTAAAGGTAGGGCAGTTGGTACCTCTATAGGTTTGGTATTTGCTGTATGTTCTTGTACAGCCTGAATGTCTGGTGACCTTTTCCATAATACCTCATCATATCTTTCCTAGAATTATGAGTTCCTGGAACTACCAGAATGTTAATCTGGGTATTCCATTGCTGTAGTAGGTCACGGCCCCATAAATTTATGGCAATATTGGCTATATATGGCCTCAGTCTTCTTATTTTCCCTTCGGGCCCTCGGGGCTGCATCCCTAACACCCCAGCCACTTGGCTAGCTTATGCCCGAAATAACAACACACAAACTGTATTCATTTAAAGACTGCTTGGCTCAATTCTATCTATCCTCTACTCGGCTAACTCTCGCATCTGGACTAGCCCATTTCTAGTAATGTGTGTACGCACCCCAAGGTGCGCTTACTGGGAAGATTCTAGCCTCCGTCCATCCTGGGTTGGAACTGCCTGGGAGAGCGGAGCCTGGCGTCTCTGCTCCAGAGAGCAGAGCTGTCAAATCTCTCTAAGAGCAGAGCAGAGTCTGACCTCACTTCCTCTTCCTCCCAGCATCCTCTTCTGTTTAGTTCACCCACCTATGTTCTAACCAATAAAATGGGCCAAGTCAGTTTCTTTATTAGCCAATGACCTTCCTTCATCAGTACTAGCTGGGGACATCTCCCTGGACACCTGCGAGCCACTCTAGGGTCAAGTCTCTTGTCAACCCTAAAATGGCTCTCTTAATTAGGATATATATTTCTCTGCTCCCGTGTCCATCCTTCCTTTTTCCCAACCATCCCCCAAGTTCCCCCCATTCTCCCCTTCTCATGTTTCTCACCCCATTTTCCCTTAGCCCCGTGCCACCTCACCCCCAAGTTCCCAGGTTTTGCCCTGCCATCTTGTCTACTTCCCATATCCCTAGGATCACAAATTATATGCTCAATGTCCTTTATTTATGGCTAGAAACCAATTATGAGTGAGTACATCCCATGTTCATCTTTTTGGATCTGGGATACCTCAGTCAAGATAGTGTTTTCTATCCCCATCCATTTGCATACTAAATTCACAAAGTCATTTTTTTTTTACCACTGAGTTGTACTCTAATATGTATATATTCCACACTTTCTTCATCCATTCTTCCATTGAAGGGCTGGAGAAAAGACCTCAATATCAGGCTGAAAAAACTGAACCTGATAGAAGAGAATGTAGGAGGTACTCTACAACATATGGGCACAGGAGATCACTTTCTACGCATATCCCCAACAGCACAGTCATTAAGGACAACATTGAATAAATGGGACCTCCTGAAACTGGGAAGCTTCTGTTAAGCAAAGGACACTGTCACTAAGACAAAAGGGCAACCCACTGACTGGGAGAAGATCTTCACCAACCCTGCAACAGACAAAGGTCTGATCTCCAAAATATATAAAGAACTCAAGAAAGTAGACTTTAAAATGCTAATTAACCCAATTAAAAAATGGGGCACTGAACTGAACAGAGAATTCTCAACAGAAGAAATTCAAATGACCAAAAGACACTTAAGGTCATGCTCATCCTCCTTGGTGATCAGAGAAATGCAAATTAAAACAACTTTGTGATACCATCTTACACCTGTCAGAATGGCTAAAATAAAAAACACCAATGATAGCCTTTGCTGGAGAGATTGTGGAGTAAGGGGCACACTCATCCATTGTTGGTAGGAATGCAAACTTGTGCAACCACTTTGGAAATCAGTGTGGCCATTTCTCAGAAAATTCGGGATCAACATACCCCAGGACCCAGCAATCCCACTCTTGGGAATATACCCAAGAGATGCCCTATCATACTACAAAAGCATTTGTTCAACTATGTTCATAGCAGCCAGAACTTGGAAACAATCTAGATGCCCCTCAATGGAAGAATGGATAAAGAAAGTGTGGAATATATATGTATTAGAGTACTACTCAGCGGTAAAAAACAATGACATCTTGAATTTTTCATGCAAATGAATGGAAATAGTAAACACTATCCTAAGTGAGGTAACCCAGTCCCAAAAGAAGAATATGGTTTGTACTCACTCATTAGTAGATTCTAGCCATAAATAAAGGACATTGAGCCTATAATTTGTGATGCTAGAGAAGTTAAATTAGTTGAACCCAAAGAATAACTTATAGTTATCCTCCTGGATATTGGAAGTAGGCAAGATTGCCAGGCAAAAATTGAGAGCTTGTGGTTGGGGGTGGGGTAGGGGTAAGGGGATATGGGGAGAGAGAAGTAAGAAGGGGAGGATGGGGAGAGCTTGGGGTAATGGGATGGTTGGGATGGAGGAAGGGTGGATACGGGAGCAGGGAAGTATATATCTTAACTAAGGCAACCATTTCAGGGTTGACAAGAGACTTGACTCTAGAGGGGTTCCCGGGTGTCCAAGGAGATGCCCTCAGCTTGTTCTTTGGGCAGCTGAGGAGAGGGAGCCTGCACTGGCCCTATCCTATAGCCATACTGATGAATTGCCTTGAATATCACCATAGAACCTTCGTCCAGTGATGGATGGAGATAGAGAATGAGACCCACATTGGAGCACTGGACTGAGCTCTAAAGGGCCAAATGAGGAGCAGAAGGAGGGAGAAAATGAGCAAGGAAGTCAGGACCACAAGGGTGCACCCACCCACTGAGAAGGGGCTGGTCTAATGGGAGTTCACCAAGGCCAGCTGGACTGGGTCTGATGGATCATGTGATCAACCCGGATTCTCTGAATGAGATTGACAATGAGTGCTGACTGAGAAGACAAGGACTGAGAAGCCAAGGACAAGGGCACTAGGTTTTGATCCTACTGCATGTACTGTCTTTGTTGGGGCCAAGTCTGTTTGCATGCTCACCTTCCTAGACCTGGATGGAGGGGGGGGAAGACCTTGGACTTCCCACATGGCAGGGAACACTGACTGCTCTTTGGACTGGAGAGGGAGGGGAATGGGGAGTGGGAGGAAGGGGAGATGAGAGGAGGTAAAAGTTTTTAATAAAAAAAAAAAAACAAAATAAAATAAAAAATAAATTGTTCACAATTAGGAATTTATTAATACTTTCCTATAGTATGTGAAGTTATTTATCATATAATATTACCAAACTTTTCTTCAATAATGCTCTTAGTTCCACTAACATGCCTTCCACCATGATTAAATACCTTAAGTCAAATATGAAAACCATTGAGGTGAAAGTCCAGGATATACATCCCAGTTATAACATGAGAATCAGGCCTTCCCTGATTCTAAAACAGTTCATAGAAAACATCCATGGAAACACTTAATATTTTACCCTAGTCTATATGTTTATGGAATAATTTATCATACATTAACAGATTATATGAAGTTACCAATTTCTGAAAATTACCACTTCCCAGACACAGATAATTAAAATTGTTGGAAATAAGTGGAAATTTAAAGAAATGCTGTTACTGTAAAACAACATTTCAATAAGAAAAATTCTGATCCATTTGAATTCCATATTTTTGATATTTTCCTGGTATAATTGAATATGGAATAATTAAAATTCAAACCCAGTTCCAACTCCCTCCCCTTCTCCCATTCTCTCCACCCCCCAACCTACGCTCTTGCACTCCTGAAAGAGTACCTGTAAGGCACATTTCTTTGGGGAAGGTTCAAGGGCCTCCCTACTGTAACTACACTGAGCAAGGAATCTATCCAAAGAGATTGTGTTCCAAAAACCCAGTACAAGCAGTAGGGATAAATCCTGGTGCACTTTCAGTGGCACAACAGTCTGCCCCAGCCATATAACTGCCACCCACATTCTGAGGGACTAGTTTGGTCCTATGCTGTCTTTCCTGTCCGGCTTGAGTTGGTGAGGCCCATTAGCTCAGGTAAACTGTTTCAGTAGGTGTCCCCATCATGATCCACCTCCTTGCTCATATTCTCACTCCTTAAACTCTTCAGCTGAACTTTAGAAGCTCAGCCCAGTGCTCCCATGAGGGTCTCTGACTATGTTTCCATCAGTTGCTGGATGAAGGTTCTATGGTGTTTTTAAAGAAATTTGTCGATCTGATTATAGGGCAAGGCCAGTTTGGGCACCCTCTCCTCCAATGGTTAGCATCTTAACTGGGGTCATCATTGTGGATTCCTGGTAATTTCTCTAGTGCCAGGTTTCTTGCTAGCACCATAAAGGCTCGCTCAATCAAAACTTTCCTTTCCTTGCTCTCATCTCTCTCCTTCCTACATCTTGTCTATCATGTTTCCTCAAGTTTTTCTCCCCTTTCCTCTATTCACCTCCTCTTCTCTTTCCACCCTCCCTACTTCCACCAGTCTCCCAATTTTCTCTATTTCCCCTTTCCAAGTGGATAATTGTATGTTTTTCTTAGGGTTCACCTTGATATTTAGCTTCTTTAGGATCATGAACTATAGGCTCAATATCCTTTGCTTTACAGATAGTATCCACTTATGAGTGAGTACATACCATGTTAAATTTTCTAGTTCTGGGTTGCCTTACTTGGGATTGTTTTCTTATAGTTCCATCCATTTACATGCAAATTTCAAGATGTTATTTTTTTTTCAAACCTGAGTATACACTAATGTGTAAATGTGCCACATTTTCTTAGTCTATTCTTTGGTTCAATGGCATCTTGGTTGTTTACAGGTTCTGGCTATTACAAATAATAGTACTATGAACATAGTTGAACAAATATCCTTGTAGTATTAAATACTTTTCAAGTATATGCCAAAGAGTGGAAATGCTGGTTCCTGAGGTATGTTGATTCCCAATTGTCTAAGAAACAGCCATACTGATTTTCAGAGTGGTTGTACAAGTTTACATTCCCATCAGCAGTGGATGAGTGTTCCCCTTGCTGCACAGTCTCTCCAGCATAAGCTATTGTTGGTGTTTTTTTATATAAGGCATTGTGACTAGTGTAAGATGTTGTCTAAGAGTCGTTTTGATTTGCATTTCTCTAACGCCTAAGGATGTTGAGCATTTCCTTTAGTGTCTTTTGGCCATTTGTGATTCTTCTGTAAAAAAATTCTCTGTTTAAATCAGTACTCCATTTTTTATTTGGGTCATTGAAATTTTAATGTTTAATCTCTTGAGTTCTTTATATATTTTGGAGATCAGTCCTCTGTCTGATTTGGGTTTGGTGAAGATCTTTTCCCATTCATTAGGCTGCCTTTGCTTTGTAGAATCTTCTCAGTTTCAGGAGCTCTCATTTATTTATTATTTCTCTCAGTGTCTGTGATACTGGGATTATATTTTGGAAGTGGTCACTTGTGCCCATGCTTCGAAGCCTACATCCCACTATCTTATTCTCTTCTATCATATTTAGTGTAATTGAATTTAAACTGAGGTCTTTAATCAATTTGGACTTGAGTTATGTGCATGGGGATAGATATGGGTCTATTTTTATTATTCTACATGTGAACATCCAGTTATAGAAGCACCATTTGTTAAAGATGTTTTCTTTCTTACATTGTATAATGTTAGCTTCTTTGTCAAAAATTAGGTGTTCATAGATATGTGAATCTTCATTTTGATTCCATTGGTCACCCTATCTGTTTTTCTGCCAATACCAAGTTGTTTACATTACTGTAGCTCTGTAATAGAGCTTGATTTCAAAAATGGTGATGCATCCAGAAGTTCATTTATTGTACAGGATTGTTTTCACTATCTTTGGTTTTTGTTTTTTCATGTGAAGGTGATTATTGTTCTTTCAAGGTCTGTGAATATTTGTGTTGGAATTTTGATGGGAATTTCATTGAATATATAGATCGTATTAGGTAGGATTGCTATTTTTATTATGTTGATCCTACCTATGCAAGAACATTGGAGATCTTTCCATTTTCTGGTATTTTCTTCAATTTCTTTCTTTAAAAAATAAAGTTCTTTTCAAACAGGTCTTTCACTTTTTTGGTTAATTTTATCTCAAGATATTTGATGTTATTTGTGGCTATTGAAAAGAGTGATATTTTTCTGATTTCTTTCTCAGCTTCTTTATCATTTGTATATAGGAGGGCTACTGACTTTTTTGAATTTATTTTGTATCCTGCCTCAATACCTGAAGGTACTAATCAGCTATAGGCATTCTCTAGTCGAGTTTTAGGTGTCACTTATATATACAGTCATTTCATCTGCAAATAGTGAAAGCTTGAAATCTTTCTTTCTGATTTAAACCCCCTTTAACTCTTTTGTTGTCTTATTGCTCTAGCCAGAACTTCAAGAACTATGTTGAATACATACAGAGACTGGACAACTTGATTTTAGTGAAACCACTTTGAATTTCTCTCCATTTAATTTGATGTTTGCTGTCTGCTTGCTGTATATTGCCTTTATTGTATTTAGATATGTTCCTTGTATCTCTGATCTCTTCAAGACCTTTATCATGAAAGGGTGCTGGGTTTTGTTTAATGCTTTGTCAGTATCTAATAAGAAGATCATTTGGCATTCTTTTATTTCAATTTATCTATACCATGGATTCCACTGATTGATTTTTATATGTTGAGCCTTCCCATCATCTCTGTGATGAGGCCAACTTAACATGTTGAATGATTATTATGATGTGTTTGGATTCGGTTTGCTAATATTATTCAGTATTTTTGCATCTATGTTCATGAGTGAGATCAGTCTGTGATTCTCTTGTTTAGTTGAGTCTTTGTGTGGTTTTGGTATCAGTGTAACTGTAACTCCATAAAAAGTTTAACAACATTCTTTCTGTTTCTAATATGAGGAACACTTTGAGGAGTATAGGTATTAGCCTTTCTTTGAATTTCTGGTACAATTCTGCACTGAAACCATCCGGCCTTGGCTTTTTTTTTTTTTTTTGATAGGAGGTTTTTGAAGACTGATATTTCCTTGCAGATTATAGGTCTATTTAAACTGTTCACCTGGTTTTGATTTAATTTTGGTATGTGGTAATTATCCAGAAAATTGCCCATTTCTTTTACATTTTCCAATTTTGTGTACTACAGGTATTTGGTATTTGTAATATAATAATTCTCTGGATTTCATCAGTGTCTGTTGCTATGTCCCCCTTTTCATTTCTGATTTTGTTAATTTGGATGTTCTCTCTCTGCCTTTTTATTAGTTTGGATAAGGGTTTATCTATCTTGTTGATTTTCTCAAAGAACAAGCTCTTTGTCTTATTGATTATTTGTATTGTTTTCTTTGTTTCTATTTAAGTGTGTGTTCTTATACTATAAAAGCAGCTGTAAAGTGTGGGTCTGCTCTCTTGCTTCCACCTCCTGCTTCTGTCTGCTAGACTCTGTTCCTGTTATCTAGAACAGCAATCTGTTAGCTTTCCCTTAAATAAATAACGCTTTTAATACTTATAATTCTGAACTGGTATGGAATTATTTTGTGACTTCCATCCTCACTTGGCACCCACCATTTGGTTTTAGAACCCCCAGTTCTGCTGCTCAGAGTGTGTCTAGCTTGGCACTAGTCCTCCCTCAGGCCACATAGGCCGTAGCCTGTGCTGAGAGACAACAATTGTTATAGAAGTCTTTCACAGCAGCTTTTCTTGCTACAAATCAGCCACAGTTCTCTGTATTTTCACTTTACATGCCTTGGAATGACTTTAACTCCCTGTGCACCCCACCATTTGTGTCCTGCCAGTACACACCACAGAAATTCAGGCGAGATGCCTTCTGAGCCAGCTCCTGGTGGCTTTCTAATAATTTCTTTGCATTTGTCTATTACACTGCTCTAGAGACATCTGCAGAGCATATAGTCTGTGATTTATCTTTCAGCATTTCCCTTAAAGATTTGATTCAGACCAGGTATATGACTCCCAGCTGAGATTTGTAGGTGGCCCATGACACCTATTGCCAGGTAATGGTTATATCACCTACTCCAGCACAAAATCAATGATAGGTGAGATTTATAACTTAAAATATAAATTATAACTCTATAATTTAAAAGGGCAATATGTCAGCAACCTAATCATCTCAGGTTTCAATAGCCTCTTTACTTAAACTTTGTATGAGATTTTACAAGACTTTTATAATTTCCTTTCTACATTACTATTTTTGATTCTGGGGATTAGTCTTGTCCTCGATATTTTTTTCATAAAAATATGCTATGACAATAGGGCTAAAAGGAGGCACTTTAAGAAATGGTACTGTCTTTACAGACTGAAAACAAGCTTCTCAAAAAAGAAGTCAGAACTCTGAAAAAGGATATGAATAATTTAACTAAAAAACTCAGTCAACTGAAGTAGTTTTAGAAAAGATACAGTCTTTACAGACTGATACCAATCTCCTTGAAAATCAGGTTGAAACTCTGAAGGAGTATACAAACAATTTAACTAACAAAACTCAGTCAACTGAGGTACTTTTAGAAATGGTACAGACTGATAGTAATTTATTTAAAGGAAGATTCAGCACACTGGAGAAGAATACAGCTGATTTGGCACATAAAACCCTCTCAATGACAGTGAAATATATATCAATGCTTAAATATATTTGAGGGAATTTGTACTGTTGAATGTATTAATCAGACTATCAAAAGGATGTGACAGATTGACTGATAAAATGTCTTTCTAGGAAGGTAATATACATGCTATGAAGATTATGTCCAAGGATGAGACATTATCTCTACTGGACAGATTTCATACCTTGGAATCCTCAATGTGGGCATTAGAGCAGGACACTGGACAAGATATCCAGACTTTACAAAAGACAGTCATAAAAAGATTTGAAAATATAGAGGAATTTATTGAATTTGATGACAGGGACAAAAGGTACAAAGACAAAATTTAGCCTCATCAGTTTGTAAAGTACTCTGGGATAGCTTTCCCAGATTTCTGCTTGCCTTTCCATTAAAAACAACAGAAAGAGTATCTGGCCCCAAGTACTCTAAGGTTGTCAAAGAATATTCATGGGAGCCCATACATATGACTACTATAAAGCAAATTAAACAAGCAATTGTAGTTATGGACTGCATTCATCCTTTGCTAGGGAAATGGTCAAATCATGGGCTTCCAGTAACAACGCAATGCCATAAGACTGGACTCAGTTAATCTCAGCAGTCTTAGAAAGTGGAACACAGTTACTTTGGAGGTCCTTTTTTTTTTTAAAGAAAGAAGCTATAATTTCAGAACAACAGGAAAAAGCAAAAGGACATGAGATTTTCCTAGATCAAATTCTAAGCAAGGAACGTTACTCTCATCCTCAAGACCCAGTTCTTTCTGATGAACAAATCTTGTCCCTATGTAGCACAGCAGCTTTAAAGGCTTGGGCAGGATCCAGGTACCAAGAAAGAGAATTGAATCATTTCTTAGGGTTAAGCAGGGTCAGAGAGAACCTTTTAGTGACTTTTTATAAAGACTAACTAAGGTTGTACAAGTAGGGGTAACTGACTCAGAAGCTAAATGTATAATAATTGAATCTTTGGCTTATTAGAATGCCAACTTAGGATGAAAAGGTATCCTTGGGCCTTTAAAGATCAGATCAGCACCCATGGATGAATGGGTCTTGTGTACAATGAATGTTGAGACACTTGACTATGGTAAAGATGTTTGAGTAGGAGAGGCAATTTCCAATGTTTTTTTGTTTGTTTGTTTGTTTTTGTTTTTGTTTTTTGAGACAGGGTTTCTCTGTGATTTTGGAGCCTGTCCTGGAACTACCTCTTGTAGACCAGGCTGGTCTCAAACTCACAGAGATCCACCTGCCTCTGCCTCCCAAGTGCTGGGATTAAAGGTGTGTGCCACCACTGCCCGGTGACAATTTCCAATGGTAAGAGAAGATATCAAAATACCAAATGTTTTAATTGTGGTAGAATGGGACATCTGAGAAAGGACTGTAGATGAAAGATTGCTAGGAATAATGTCTCCTTGAGGAATGGCAGAAATAGAAGGATTCAGCCTTCAGGTATATGTAGGAAGTGTGGCCAAGTCCGACATGAGACCAATGAATGTGGATCAAGGAAAGATAGACAAGGCAACTCAATACAATCAGGAAACACTAATGGCTGCTGTTAAAAACAGTACTGATCTGAATGAAGGGATAAATGTAGAAGATGAGTCAAAAACTCCAGTAGGACATAGGAAATGTGTATTTTGGCAGACTTCTATAAATGATCAAAGACCAAAGCTAAGAGTGTATATAAATGCTATTTTTAATGGAGGCTTATTAGATATGGGTGCAGATGCAT
This sequence comes from Alexandromys fortis, assembly GCF_014885135.2. Lineage (NCBI taxonomy): Eukaryota > Metazoa > Chordata > Mammalia > Rodentia > Cricetidae > Alexandromys > Alexandromys fortis. The sequence goes on from NW_026068768.1 coordinate 10,325, forward strand.
CATTACTCCAGAATCTTGGTATCCGAATTGGTCTCTTCAAGAGGTATATGTTCAGTTCCTGAGAATTGGAACCCTATCTTGGGTAAAACAAAGCACAAGATGGGTTGAATGGATAGGATACAGAAAAGCAAAAGCAAATAAGAAGACTGAGGCCATATATAGACAATAGTGTAGTGAATTTGTGGGGTTGTGTATAGTAGGGAGCTGCAGGCTGCTGGCTAGCTTATGTCCCAAAATAACAACACACAAATTGTATTCATGTTGTGTATAGTAGGGAGCTGCAGGCCGCCTGGCTAGCTTATGTCCCAAAATAACAACACACAAATTGTATTCATTTAAATACTGCTTGGCCCATTAGTTCTAGTCTCTTATTGGCTTACTCTCACATCTTGCTTAACCCATATTTACTAATCTGTGTAGCACCACGAAGTGGTGGCTTACTGGAAGGATTATAGTGTACGCACATCTTGGGCTGGCGCTTCATTGTGTCTGCTCTGGATAGGAGCGGCATGGCTTCTGGCTCACTTCCCTTCTTCCCAGCATTCTGTTCTGTCTACTCCACCTACCTAATTGTCTGACCTATCAGGCCAAGCAGTTTTCTTTATTGATTAACCAATGAAACAACAGATTGACATATGACCTTCCCACATAATTTCCCCTTTTTCTGTTTAAACAAAAAGGAAAGGCTTTCACTTTACCATAGTAAAATTATATAACAAAACAGTTATCAAGCAAGAATTACAGTTACAATATTTTCATCTATTTTATCTTTTATCATAACAATGTAAAGCTATAACTATATATCTATTCTTCAACTCCACCAAAAACTCCAGAAGGATATAATATTACCTAAGCAAATAAGAAATCCAAACTCTGGAAATGACAGAGACATCTTGCTGCCTGGACAGTCATCCAAAGTTTCTCTGTATGGTTGGGGCTGCTATCTTCAACCTACAGGCCCATATTATTCAGCAGACATTTCCATGAAGCAGGAAATTTCAAAGGCAGTTCAGTCACTATCTGCTGTGTCCTGTAGAATGTCTTGCAGACTCTTTCTTAACTCAGGAACCCCAAAAGACAAGCTCACCTTTAGGCAAGTTCAGCAGTCCTCTCTCTGAGGGTTCTCTGTGTCTAGTTTATGTAACAGTCCAGGCAAGAGTAGTTTCTTGCCAAATGGCTAACCAACTCCATAAGGAGCTTCTTTTGTGTCCATCTTCCTCTTGGTAGATTGATGCTGCTGGGAGCAGATGTGTCTCATTGTCATGAAAATTCCTAAGTTATTAAATCATTAAATGCCATATTTTGTAGTCTTTGAAAGATATGAGGAATGCCTATCTGCAATATATCTATGCACATCTAGAAAATCTAAATAACATGACTACAAGCTTGATTATTATTAATGATTATCCATTAACAACCTATGTACATTACATTTTTACATGAACTATACAATCACAAATACCTTAATCAATATCATAAATACATATACATATAACAATATTGACTTTAAACTTGTATCAATAAACCAATATTCATACCAATGCAAATTATTCATATCTATATCATACCCCCCTTTAAATATAAAAGAACATTTATAAACAATAATTGGGGACATGGGCACATTTTTTTTCTCTCCAAACTGCTTCCTGCTGTACAGATGCGTTGTTATTCAGATCTTTCATGGTGTAACCTGTGTGCCAGTTTCATCTCAGTCAGCAGTTGAGTGAAATAATTTGTTGAGGGTGTTAATCGCAATCTTTCAGGAGGGCATGATCTATCATACCATACTGGGATAGAAGCAATCCACAGGGTCTCATCCTCTGTGAAAACAAAAGAAGAATCTCTTTTCCAAAGTATCATATCCTTAGATCCAAATTCTGAAGTCAAGGTATTTTCAAAATATCTATCTTGGATTAGTTCAGCAGCATTTATAAACAAATATCTTTTAGCATGTTGCTCCTTCCTCAGAATGCAAACAATTCAAAGAGAGCATAATAGCATACAGTATCAAGATTCTCTGTGTATTTTCCATCTTTGTGCGGCTTTATTTTAACCACTATTTCTTTTATTTTTACTTTTATTTTTTAACACAGGTTCTCTGTATATCTTTGTCCTGGAATAACTCTGTATATCAGACTGTCCTTGAACTCTTAGAGATCTGTCTGTCTCTGCCTCCCAGGCATTGGGATTAAAGGTGTGTCCTACCACACCTTGAAGTCACAGAAGTCAATCTACCTCTGCCTTCCAAGTGTTGGGATTAAAGGTGTGTACCACCACACCCAAACTACTCTCTTTTTTTCTTTTTCTTTTTTTTTACTTTAAGAAATTTAACTTAGCCTGCATATATTTTTAACACACTGCAAATCATTTAGAGGTTTTTTTGTTTTTGAATCTCTCGTTATTGTATCTCTCTCTTTCTGACTACATGAGTCTTTACTACATGAGAGGGTTAAAGCCGTAGCTTTGACAGCTGGATCCAGCCCATTCCTTAGCTTTTGAGCCTCATGGCAGAGGTACTGCTGGAGCCATTTTTAGTGTCACAACTCTGTGGCATTTCAAGGTCCCTGCCAGAAAGCAAGCTGCAACACTGCACTCAGAAATCATACTCAAACTTTCTGTATTTGGATCACCTGACTGAAAGAGTCAGAATTTGCCCTGGCAAGACAGACCAGAATGCCAGCATTTTAAAACAGCACAACTTTTTTTCCTGCTATGGCTGAAAACCGAAAAGCATGCATTCAGCTTTTCACCAACACCATGTGTTTCATGGCAGGACCTCTTAAGAGCTGCAGGGTTTTACAGCTAAAGCTAAGACAGGAAGCCTTTCTTCGATGAGAGCACTTGCTTGCCTCTAGCAAGCAGAGCAGACCCAAGAAATTGTTGCTACCAAGAAAACAAGAAAACATGCTTTATTCTTTCCCAAGCTTTCTCAGGCTTTCTGTGGATGCAGTTATCCATGTCGGCACCATTTGTAGAAGGAGTGGTGGGCTGTGTTCCTGCCACCCAGCTCCCTGCTGCCTGGCTAACTTATGCCCCTAAACAACAACATGCAAACTGTATTCATATAAACACTGCCTGGCCCATTATATCTAGCCTCATCTTGGCTAACTCTCATATCTTGCTTAACCCATATTTAATAATCTGTGTAGCACCATGAAGTGGTGGCTTTCTGGAAAGTATTCTAGTGTATGTCCATCTTGTGCTGGAGCTTCATCATGTCTGCCCTGGAGAGAAGTGGCCATGGTGGCTGGCTCACTTCCCTTCTTCCCAGCATTCTGTTCTATCTTTTCCACCTACCTAATTGTCTCACCTATCAGGCCAAGCAGTTTTATTTATTCATTAACCAATGAAACAACAGATTGACAAATGACCTTCCCACATCAGTTGTGACCTATTGTAGCAATGGAATACTCTGAAACCCCAAAAACTTATGTTTCTGAGAAAAATATTAGAAGATATTATACACAACAGACACAAGCAGTCAGGCTGTAAAAGAACACAAAACAAATGATAAAACTTCAGAGATATTAATGACCCTTCCTTTAAAATAATTAACTGAGATATCAATATGGGTTAAACAGTGGCTTCTAGCTGAAGAAACCAGCAGATTTTAGAACAGCTGGTACAAAAGTAACTAGATGCTTGGCACACTGAAGAATCTACCTGACTTTGGAATTCTCTTGTATTTATTGTTAAAAAGAAACCTGGAAAATAAAAAATGGTGAGAGATATAAGGACTATCAACAAGGTAATTCCGCCTATGGGCCCTCTATAATCTGGAGTTCCTTGCCTTCTCTATTACTAAAGGGATGACATCTCATAGTTATTGATGTAAAGGATTCTTTCTTCACCATACTTTTACAAGAAGAGGATAGAGAAAAGTTTTCCTTCACAGTGCCTACTTATAATAATTCTCAGCCCATGAGGAGATATCAATGGACTGTCCTCCCACAAGGAATGCTCAATAAAACCACCCCGTGCCAATACTTTTTCTGCCAGTCATTAGAAATGATACATAATCAATTTCCTAAATCTATAATCTACCATTACATGGATGACATTTTGTTATCTGATTCAAATACAGATACTTTAGAAGGAATATTTGAAGAAATAAAGTTTTGCCTAAATGGGGATTACAAATTGCTCCTAAAAAGATTCAAAAAGGAGATTCTGTTAATTATGTAGGTTACAAAATAGGTTTACAGAAAATTAGAACAAAAAAGGCACAAATTAGGAGAGACAGGTTGTGGACACTTAATGACTTTCAAAAGTTATTAGGAGACATTTCCAGTCTATGAACAGCTGTTGGGAAAACACCTAATTTAATAATTCATTTAAACAAAACCTTAGATGGTATTAAAATGTTGAATAGTATCAGACAATTAACACTTAAAGTGGAAACGGAATTGACTATTATTGAGGAGAAATTAAGAAGGCATATATGCATAGGGTGGATACAAATCTTAATTGTGTTCTAGTCATATTGCTTTCCAGAATTACTTCTACAAGAATTTTAATGTAGAGATATAATATTATCTTAGAATGTATCTTTTTAGCACATAAACCAAGCAAAAATTAAAAACTTATGTGGAAAAGGTCTCTGAAATAATTATAAAAGAAAACTGAGATTTTGTCAATTAACAGGTATAGACCCAGCAGAGATTATAGTGCCTTCTACTTCTGAAAAAATAAAGAAGTTAAGGGAAGACAATCCTGGAAAGGGGCTTATGCTAATTTTTTTTTGAGAAATTAATTGCAATTATCCCAAAAGCAACAGACTTAACCTTATAAAGAGAAGTTTTTGGATTCTTCCCTGAATTGTACATGATGCACTAATAACTAGAGCCTGTACATTTTATACTAATGTAAATAAATCAGGGAAGGCAGATTACAAATCAGAAGAATTAAATAAGATGAAACAAAGTCCTTATAATTCTGTTCAGAAGGAAGAATCATGTGCTATTTTTATGGCACTAAGGGATTTTAAAGATGCTCTCAATATAGTTACTGATTCACAATATGCAGAAAGAGTTGTCTTGCATATTGAAACCACTGAATTTATACCAGATGATACAGAATTGACTTCATTATTTATCCAGGTGCAAGACATAATCAGAAATAGGCTTTGTCTTATATACATCTGATCCCTTACACGTATGCCAGGTCCTCTAGCACAAGGTAATGCTGAGATTGATGAATTATTGATTGCAAGTGTGTTGCAGGACTCTGAATTTTATTAAAAAAATCATGTCAATAGCAAAGATTTAAAAAAGAGTTGTCTGTTACATGGCAACAAGCTAAGGAAATTATAAAGAGATATTCTACTTTTTCTTTCTTTGTTTGGTTTACCCTACTAGTATTTTTTTTTATTGAGAAAAGGAAAAAAAAGTTTCCACCTCCTCACAGCCTCCCATATGCCTCCCCCTCCTCCCACCCTTCTCCAGCTCCCCCCACACCTCTCCCCCTCCCTCTCCACTCCAAAGA
>NW_026068768.1:25654-29212 GCF_014885135.2 Alexandromys fortis
TTCTTTCTTTATTCTGTATGCTTTGTGTTTTGATTATTATATGGTGAGGGGATTTTTTTTTGATCCAGCCTATTTGGTGTTCTGTATGCTTCTTGAATCTTCATAGGTACATCTTTCTTCAGGTTGGGAAAGTTTTCTTCTATAATTTTATTAAATATATTTTCTGGACCGTTGAGCTGCACTTCTTCTCCTTCTTCTACTCCAATTATTCTTAGGTTGGGTCTTTTTATTGTGTCCCATATTTCCTGAATATTTTGTGATGAGAATTTGTTGGTTTTGCTGTTTTCTTTGATCAGTGTGTTTATTTTCTCTCTAGTATCTTCAGTGTCTGATATTCTTTCTTCTATCTCTTGTATTCTGTTGGTAGTACTTGTCTCTGTAGTTCCTGTTCATTTACCCAGATTTTCCATCTTCAACCTTCCCTCAGTTTGTGTTTTATTCATTAATTCCATTTCATTCTTCAAGTCTTGTACCGCTTCCCTTACCTGTTTGGTTGCTTTTTCTTGTTTCTCTTGGGTATCTTTGAGCGATTTATTCATTTCCTCTACCTTTTTGTTTGTAATCTCTAATTGTTTATGGCAGTTTTTTACCTCCTGTTTACGGTCTTCTATTTTCATATAATTCACTTTTGAGTCGATTTCTTTTAACTTTTCTGGAGTAGGGTCTAGAATTCTTCTTATTTTGGGATCCCTTGATTCTGGTGAAGTCATGTTGCCTTTCAGGTTGTTGGAGGAAGTCTTGCTTTGGCGCCTTCCCATCTCCTCCTTCAATTGGAGCCAGGAGAGGCCTGGTGTCTTGGTCCAGTCTTTGTTGTGACTGAGTCTCTGGATGTATCTCTTCAGTGTATAAGCAGGGACCATTTGTTGAGCTGGAACTCCTCAGCACCCAAACATGGAATACCCAATGGTGTCTCTCCTGGTGCCTGGATCAGATCTCCTTGCTGCTCGGGTGGCTCATAAACAAAGGGCCTACCTTGCTTGCTGCAGGCAGGCTATTGAGACAAAGGAGCTACCACCCTCCAGGATGCCCTCCTGATTTGGATTTGGTCCCAGCGCCTGAACAGGCTGAGCTGGGAGATGTTATGTGGTCAAAGAGGGGAGGGAGTCAGACGGAAAGGGGAGGGTTGTGGATGCAAGCTGGGTAGGATAGGAAGAGAGAGGTGGTATTGGGCAGTATAACCACTGCAGGATGACCAGGAAGTGTAGGAGGCATGAGGAACGTCTGAGTTCCCTGTTCCAGGCTACTACAGCAGTCAGAAACTCACTCAACTCAATGATGTTTCTCCTGGTGCCCGGATCAGATCTCCTTGCTCTGTACTTTTTCTTTCTATAATCAAACACAGCTGCCTACATGGGTAACCCTAAGGGTACTTAAAGGAATGAACTCTGGCAGATGGATGTGATCCACTTTATGGAATTTGGTAAATTAAAATATGTTCACCACACCAATTACACATATTCAGTTTTTCAATGGAGAACCAACTTGAATTCAGAAAAGGCTGATTTAGTAATCACCCATTTATTAGAAGTTATGACCATCATGGGCATTCCAGCACAAATAAAGACAGACAATGGTCTGTCATATGTATCTAAAATATGAAACTATTTTGCCTATTGCAATATAAAGCACATTATAAGGTATATCAAATAATCCTACAGTTCAGACAGTTATAGAAAGGTCAAATCATACTATAAAGGTTGTGTCAAACAAACAGAAAGGGACCAAAATTACCACCAGAAACAGATTACATAATGCTTTATTAACCTTGAATTTTCTTAACACTAATGAAAAATGAGCAGCAGAGAGGCATTGGATATTGGAAAAACTTCTGAATTGAATCAACCAGTTTACTTCAAGGATGTGTTGACCTCACAATGGAAACCAGATGTGCTATGTTGGGGAAGGGGTTTCAGTCTTGTTTCCACAGGAGAAGAAAACTATGGATACTATCAAAATTAATAAAGATACTATTGAAATTAATAAAGATTTGCTTTGAAAAGGAGAAAGCTTGAAAGTGTAAGTCACAAACAATCCACACCAGTTTGGAATTATGATTAATAGAATGGTTATTTATTTAAAGGGGTAAAACTTACAGATCACCACCCCAGACAACAGCCCTCTGCACAATGAGTAAATGAGCCTAGTCTTTGGAAGCCAGAGATAGAGAGAGCAGAGAGAAGTGTCTGCTTTTTAAAGGGAGAGAGACCACACCTTAATGGGCTGGTATCTCAGCAGCTATTGGCTTAAGGAGCTGAAGGAGCTCCCATAACACCTCCCCCACTTGTTTAAGTAAGAAAGTTCTAAACCTACTATGAAATTATATACAATATGTACAAGTATCCTATTCTAACTAGCTTAAGTCTTTTATAATAAATAACTTGGCTAAGTCATGAGTGGAAAGTAACTACATTTATATAGTCTTCAACCCCATCAAAGATCTGAGAAGGGAAATAATATTACCTGTGAAATTAGGAAGTGCAATCAAACAACTTCCAAAGCATGCAACAAATCACAGAGACAACTATCTACCTGGGAAATCACCCAAGGTCACATTTGCAGCGTTGAAGCAACCAACTTGGCTAAGGCCTAACATAACCAACATACCATTTTCAAAGGCAAGAAACTTGTCAAAACTATCTTACCCTGTCTTGGCAGGATATAATAGTCCTGTTTTTTCCATTTACGGATACTCTGTATCTCTGTCAGTGTTTAAGTTACGGGCATTTCTTTGCCCAAAGGCTTGTTCTGCCAAGAAGAAAGGCTCCAGGGGAGTGTCTTTGGTGCTCAACATTCTCTTGGGAATAGATCAGTGTTGCCAGGAGCAATTGTGTCTCACTACCATGAAACTCTGAGTTAGATTAAAGGCCATTTTCTACAGCTCTTTGAAGAGGTTGAAGATTATCTATCTATACTGAGTATAATCTCTATGTATCTAAAGAACCTNCATTTTCTACAGCTCTTTGAAGAGGTTGAAGATTATCTATCTATACTGAGTATAATCTCTATGTATCTAAAGAACCTGATTAGTCTAATTATAAAGGACAAACTCAGAATACTATTGATCTATATCATTCTCAATACGTATCTAACTTAAAGACTAAGAAAATAAACAACTGTGCAACAAATGAGGATAATGACCTCTAAATATAAACAATGTACAAATATACATTGCAATATGCTAAATATATATCAATACACAAACATTATATAAGTGTCTTAATCAGAGGAAGAAATGTACACTGCAATATGGTAAATATACAATATCAATACTATATATATATCAATACATAAAAATGTTTTAAACAGAGGTAGAAGCATGCATGCATATGATAGTCAATATAATTTAACTTTGTATCCATATATAAGGATCAATACCAATATATTTGTCTCAAAACAATAACTCACAAGTACCAACAAGTACAAGTACCAATCTATTATCCCATCATCCCTCTTTTTTTTTCAAAAAATCCCTGAGCTTATAAAATCCCTCCCCCAACCTCCCAACCATCAACCATATACTAATTATAATCAACCCCTAAATGATGTCCCTAGACCCAA
>NW_026068769.1:0-2191 GCF_014885135.2 Alexandromys fortis
AATTAGCATTTTAGAGTCTAGTTTCTTGAGTTCTCTATATATTTTGGAGATCAGACCTTTGTCTGTTGCGGGGATGGTGAAGATCTTCTCCCAGTGCATACATATAACGCACATCTGATCCCATACAGGTCTGACAGGTCCTCTAGCACAGGTACTGAAGAGATTAATCAATTATTGACTGGAAATGTGTTGAAGGCCTCGGAATTTCATGAAAACATCATATCAATAGCAAAGGTTTAAAGAAAGAGTTTTCTATTACATAGAAACAAGCTAAAGAGATTAAAAAGAGATGTCCTACTTGGTCTTTCTATAACTAAACACCACTACCTGCAGGGAGTAATCCAAAGAGTACTCAAAGGGATGAAATCTGGCAGATGGATGTGCTCCACTTTGCTGATTTTGGATAATTAAAAGATTTACAGAACACCATTGACACATATTCAGGTTTTCTATGAGTAATTGCCTTGAGTTCAGAAAAGTCTTATTCAGTAATCAAATGTTTATTAGAAGTTATGACCATCATGGGTATACATCACAAATAAAGACAGGTAATGGTCCAACATATTTCTCTAAGAAAATGAAACAGTTTTTTGCTTAATATAATATAAAGCATCTTACAGATATACCACACAATCCCACAGGTCAGGAAGTTATAGAAAGATCAAATCGAACTATAAAGGCTATGTTAAACAAACAAAAAAGGAAAGAAAATACCTCCAGACATAGATTGCATAATGCTTTATTAACCTTGAATTTTCTTATTGCTAATGAGAAAGAAACAATGCCAGCAGTGAGACAATGGAAAATAGAAAAACCTTTTGAATTAAATTAGCCAGTATATTTCAAAGATGTGCTGACCTCACAATGGAAGTCAGAAGATGTGCTACATTGGGACGGGATTTCACTCTTGTTTCCACAGAAGAAGAAAAGCTATGGATGCAATCAAAATTAATAAAGATTCAGTTTGAAAAAGAAAAATCTCTTGAGAAAGAGAAATGACAGCTCATCCACAGAGTTGACGATCATACAGTTGGTAACGAAATCTCATAAGGGTTGGTGCAGGGTTCTGTTCTTGTCTTTGCAGTAAAATACCCATCTTCAAATAGTTGAGAGATTTTAAACATCTAGACGCCTAAAGAAAAAAAAAAAAAAACAGCTATCCAGAAAGGATCTCCAAGCAAAGAGAAATCTGACTTATGATGCTATATCATCTGCATGGTAAAATTTGGCTATCTGAACATGTATATGTCTCTACTTAAAAATCAGAGCTGGCAGTAGTGTTGGACAATGGCTATCCTTTTCTAAATCCAAGCATGTTGTTAAAAGAAAAATTCAGAGTTTCTGTTTCATGTCAAGAGTCATCTGATATGGGACAGAAAGAAGAATTTAGAAAAAAAAAATTACTTTCCACCATACCTATTTTTGTCTCTAAAGTACCTTTTGGTGAAAATATGTCCATATAAATAATGTTTACTTTTTCCACAATGAACAATGAATTTTCCTGCAATAATCTTTGAAGTTTCCAGGAAGAAGATGAGGCCCCACAACAATGACTCCACCTGGTTGATATGACATCATGATGTTGATAGTGCTACTTTAAGATTGGTTTTGGAAACTAGCTGCTGGAAATGATTCCAACTTGGTTAGCTGAAATGGTGCACCTTTTTACAACATTTTGGCCAGAATTTCAAATAAGAACTTCAGAAAAATCCTACCAAGTACTCAGAGATTTTCTGCAATTGTACCAGAGAGTAATCTTGAAACTTAACCATATTTTAATTTTACAGGATCTCATAGAAAGAACACCATCCCCATGAGAGCTTGGTTGAAGACAAGATAGTCGTAGTTACTTTCTTCTCATGACTTGGCTAAGCTATTTCTAATACAAGACTTAGACTCCTTAGGATAAGATAATTATTGAAACATTTAGCATATGTTTCTTGCTTGATATTGTTTATTCTGGTTGTAATTCTAATTTTTATAAATATTTTTCTTATTATTTATTATTATGTTTTGTATTAGACTTAGAACTCTTTTATTTAAACAAAAGGGGGAGGTGCTGTGTGAACTCTTTCAGCCAATAGCTTTTAAGATACTAGCCCACTTGGCATGGTCTCTAATACTATAAATGCCAATGTAAAATGCATGTTCTCTCTCTCTCTCTCTCTCTCTCTCTCTCTCTCTCTCTCTC
>NW_026068769.1:11584-14630 GCF_014885135.2 Alexandromys fortis
ATGTTCACATTCCTAGACATGGACGGAGGGGGGAGGACCTTGGACTTTCCACAGGGCAGGGAACCCTGACTGCTCTTTGGATTGGAGAGGGAGGGGGAGAGGAGTGGGGGGGAGGGGGAGAAAAGTGGGGGGAGGGGGAGAAGAGTGGGGGGAGGGGAGGGAAATGGGAGGCTGGGAGGAGGCGGAAACTTTTTTTTCCTATTCTCAATAAAAAAAAAAAAAATAGAAAAAAATACTCCAAAAGAAGCAAGCAAAGGAAAGAAGGGCCCATTTTGGCTCACAGTCTGAAAGCACAGTTCATCACTGCAGAGAAGATGTGGGGGAGCTGTTCACACTGTATCCAAGGAAAAGAGTGGGAGATGATGCTGCCCAGCTTGCTTTCTCCTTCACTCAGGTGAGGATCCCAGCTCAGGGATTTGTTTATTTGCTACATTCACAGCGCCTCTTCCCTCCTCAATTTAACCTTTATGCAAACAACCTCATAGACACACCCCAGAGTAGTGTTTTCATAACACCAAACCCTAACAAGCTGACAATGAAGATTAATCATTACAGTTAAGAAGGTGTTTTGATCCAAGACCTTCCAAATCACTGTCCTCTTGGCTTAAGGCTCATCTAAGATGATACTTGGTTAGTGTGCTACTAGCAATTATAATAAATTAAGTAACTTCTTCATGAATTTAAGAGATGATTTTTTTCCTTGACTAAGTCAAGGCTTAGTTCTAAGTTACTGAGAAAGTGTTACTAAAACTGACTTGCAAACTTTGAAAAGACTTATACTTTGTGAAGAATAATGGAATCTAAACAAAGGCATCTGCCAGAGCTTTTAAAACATGCAACTTTTAAGCTAAAAAATTCCAAACTATGGAGAGGGGTATTTTCTCTCGGAAAATACAGACTATTACTTCAGGACTGTCGTTACAGGTTCTTCAGCAATATTTGTTTATCTTATTCTGCATTTTGTGGTGCTGAGGATTAAACTTGGGCCCTTGTAGATCCTAGGTAAATGACGTACTCTCTAAGCTCTATCTTTGACCTCTCACATGCTTTTATCTTAGACATCTTTATTCTTTAAAAAAGTATAGTTCTTTATTAAAATATTAGTTTTAACATGGGTAATTTTTACTACAAATACTATTTCTTATGACTATGTGGATTTGAGGATATACTAATGTTATTACCTATTTACAATGCAGAAAAATGAAGTTTGAGACCACATTACCTTTGGAATTCCTGGGAATGGAAAAAGATAAATGAATGTATGAAAGAGGCAGCCTTCCAGATGACCCCAGATTCCAAATCTTACCCACAACAAGCCTTCCAAAGTGGGCTTAGGATTACATTGGAAGTTTTCTTCAACATGAAATATTACAGGCAACATTCTTGCCAACCTAATTTTACTGAGTTAAGAATATGCCATTCATAAAGATGTGCTTTTGACTTCTCGGTTAATATAAATACAGTACTTCAGTCGGGCGTGGAGGATTTTAATTACTATAATTAACATCGGTGGGTCATTCATATTCTAACCACAAAATGTTAGGACTGAAAAAAAGAGGATGTATCCCATAACATATTCATTTGCCAAAAGAAAAAAAAACGAGGAAACAATGACTTAGAAGATGCTGTCTATTCGTCACTATCTTTTGTGTGGATGCTTCATTTCTAGGATTTATGTCTGCAGGCTTATCTGTATTATTTCGACAGCAACATCTTCATGAACATTACTGCTTCAAAACTTTAACTTTGCTCACTATATATACATATATGTATTATGTGAAAAACATGGCTATTTTTTAGTTAAAGCATGCTATCAATAACTAACTCCAATTCTGGTTTTTGATGTGGTCACAAAGGCAAGGAACAAGCAAAGAACAGAGACAGTGAAGTGGAGTGATCTAGGGTGGAAAGAAAGACGAGCTTCAGAAGTGTCTTGTTGAGTTTAAAGAGAAAAATCTAAAGCTAATAAAGACACCACAGCTATCCTTTATAGTTACCCTTGGGTGCAAAATGAGGAATGAGGGTGGAGAAGAATTTGGCAGGAAAAAATGAAAGCAATTCCCTTTCTACCAACAAACAGAAGAGCTCAGAACTCTTCAGTTCTGCCTGGTTGGGAAGATCTCAGTTACCACACTGAATCTCAGGGTAAGAAGCCAAGGTCCACATTGCAAATTAAGAGTCAGAAATAAAACCTCCAAAGAGGAACAAGAAGGTCTTTGAAAACACCATTAGAGGGTACAATCGGTTGACCTGCATGCACACCAAGCCCACGATCTCTTTCCCTTCATTTGTCAGAGTATTGGAAAAATGTGAACTGAGGAAAGCAACCCAGTCCTCCTGGCTTAAGACATTGGCTGAGGAAAGGGAGAGCCATTATTTCTGTTTCAATCTTAAAATATAACTAGGACCCAGCTCAAGAGTTCATTTTTGAAAGCTACTATGGATCACTCAGGGTAACTGTTTATGTACAGTTCTCTGGTTAAAAAAAAAATATAGTGTCAGGAGACGTCTCATTATTAATTTTATACCTCTCCTCTTCTATTCCCTTCTCTTAAGTTCCTTTCTGTATTCCCTCCTTATTCCTCATCACCATTTGTAATCCTCAATTTTTTCTACACACTCCCTCCTCAATTTATTTACACTAGCAGAACAAGCATCTTCATAAAGCATCATGGATTACCTCTAGCTCTGTGGTCTGCAAGAGTAAATGTTATTAGGGGTTGTCGCTGCTTGAAAGTCCTGGTGAAGCAGCCGCTTAAAGTGCAGTACACTTACACTGCAGTATGAGTGCTAAGGACTACTGGCACTCCAGATGCCAGTCTCCCTAAAAGTGAGCAACACTGTCTAGTGGCAACGATCCCCGTCATCAGCAGAGAGACTGTCGTAAGTCACTGGACTCTAAACAGCTGCCATCTAACAGTTTTGCAGAAATGGACTTCTACTAATCCAACCCTAAATGTCAGTCTTTAGAGATTTTCTCTGTCCCATGACCGGGAGTGCCTCTTTAATGTCCTGGCTCAGTTCACTTTTTTTTTTTTTTTTTTTT
>NW_026068770.1:0-1682 GCF_014885135.2 Alexandromys fortis
GAGAGAGAGAGAGAGAGAGAGAGAGAGAGAGAGAGAGAGCGCGAGCGAGCATGCAGGCAGCGTTCATGTGGAGAGGTTTTATTGAGAGGGTGGAAATGTAAAAAGGGGGTAGGGGAGGGGAAAGATCAGCCTCTGGGGACAGGAACAGCAGAAGAGAAGAGAGAGATGCAGAGGCAGCCCACCTCTTCATAGAAGCTGTGGTGAATGAGGAAAAAAATGGGCAGAGCTTGTTTCTTAAAGGGACCTTTTGTGCCTGCGAACAGAGCCTTGTAGGTAGATTACATAGTGACCTATGGCCAGTTGTAGGGTGTTGGGCTAAGTATTTCCCTGAGTACTGGCAAGTACATCCTGCTAGGTGACAGGGAGCAGGCCAGCATAATGCCTGAATGCTAACTAACACCCACAGTGATATACTTTCTCCAACAAGGCCATACCTACTCCAACAAAACCACACCTCCTAATAGTGCCAATCCCTTTCTTCCAAACCACCACAGAGACCTTCATGGGAGAAACTGGGGGAGACAGTAATTCTTCAGGAAAAAGCTATTTAATCAAAATAATATACAATCCCCACATACACACTCATTATTAATACTTGGCAATATTTCTTTTAAGTTTATTTCTATGCATAAGTGTTGCAACCTTAGCACAGTGCTATACAGACAACCATTTTATCTCACTATTTACAAATTAAGTTTTCTAATTGTCATTAAACTTTGCTTACCTACAGCATTATGGTTGAAGAGTCTTTAACTACCTCCTGTGGTTTCTATAAGACTATCAGGATTGTGTGCAGTTTATAAACGATGCTGGGACAAACACGGGATTTATCCCCAGGGCAAGATCTCTTAACTCTTCAAGTAGATTATTAAATGAAAAGCAACACAGATAAACATTTCAAAGACTCTGTGATTCTGCAAAAATACTCTCCAAAGCCAGGCCTGATGGTGCATGGCTGTGATCCTAACACTTGGGAGGTGGAGGTGGGAGCATCAGCAGTTCAAGGTCGCCCTCAGCTATCTATTGAGTTTCAAGCTAGCCTGGGCTTTGTGAGATCCTGTCTCAAAATAACTGTAAATCAAGCAAGTGAAATAACTCAGCCGCTGAAGGTATCCACGACCAAACCTGCTGAATTGAGTGCAACCCTGGGGAAAGGTGTCCTCTGACCTCCATAAGTGATAGTGTTTCCACACCTGCATGGTACATTCTCTCTGTCTGTCTGTCTGTCTCTCCAAATAAATAAAAAAGGTCAGAAAACCTTAAAACACAACCAATCAACACATACACACGTAAGTTGGTCGTCCTGCTGAATGTCTGTGATTTCCACGGAGAAGCAGAGGAAGGCAGGAGGATGTGAGAACAGTGAGGTCTGTACAGTGAGCTCCAGGCTGGCCAGAGATCATAGTAGGATGTTGTCTTAAAGGAAAGGAAGGGAGAGAGGAAAGGAGGAAGGGAGGGAGGGAGGGAAGAACCACGCAAGATCAGACACACCATTCTGAATAGATGATATAAATGGTCAATAAATATGGAAAACAATGATTAGTGCTACTGTTTATCAGTGAGACATCTATGAAACCAAGATGAGATGAAGATACATCAGATATCCCAGCTATAAGTTGAAGGAGGCTTTTGGTTTTGGTTTTGGTTTTTTTTTTTTTTTTTTTTTTTTTTTTTTTTTTTTT
>NW_026068770.1:7915-9718 GCF_014885135.2 Alexandromys fortis
ATTTATTTATTTATTATTTATACAGTATTCTGTCTGCTTGTATGCCTGCAGGCCAGAAGAGGGCACCAGACCTCATTACAGATGGTTGTGAGCCACCATGTGGTTGCTGGGAATTGAACTCAGGACCTTTGGGAGAGCAGGCAGTGCTCTTAACCGCTGAGCCATCTCTCCAGCCCCCAGGGAGTTATGATTTTATGAGTAACAAATGCATCTTTGAGAAATGTTTTGCTCATGTTTTCGTTGGTATGTGATAATATGCTTCTGTGTGACTGTATGGGAGGCCAGAGGAGGACATCAGGTTCTCTGCTGTTGTCCTCTGCCTATTCCATCAGTCAGGACCCCTGTCTGACTGAACCTGCAGTGGGCTGGCAGCCAGCATCCTCCGGAGTACCTCTGTCCATTTCCCCTGCCACACTGCCGGGGCTCACATCTGAAGTTGCTGTCACAGGCAGAGGTGCTCACAGCTGGAGCTGGTGTCACAGGTATGGATGCTCACACCTGGGGCTGGTGTCACAGGCACAGGGGCTCACACCTGGAGCTGGTGTCACAGGTATGGGTGCTCACACCTGTGGCTGGTGTCACAGGAATGAGGGCTCACACCTGGTTTTTTATTTGGGTTCTCAGGATTTGAATTCAGATCTCTAAATTTACATAGTGAGCAATCTTAGCCCTGTACGCTAATTATATTCTTTTGGCTGCTATATAAATATTTTACAGATTTACAACTGCTAAAAAATAGTTTGGTTTCATACAAGTATGCATAAATCAAAAAACATAAATATTGGGGCAGCAGGAAGGCTCTGAGGGTAAAGTGCCCAATGACTTGAGTTGTATCCCCAGGACGCGTGGTGGAAACAGAGAGCCAAGTTGTCCTCTAATTGTCACAGTCATCATGCCGGTCACCCCATTCACACAGGGACACAAATTTATAAATTCACTTAAAGATCTGTAACTTTTTATAAAGTAGCCAGGCTAGTATTTAAGAGAGGTGGGTTTTTATAATGTCTGTTTAAGAACGATTCAGATTTACTAGATGCAAATGAGAAATGATTTCATTTTGTTCTTCTTTTTCTGTTGGCATTTGTCTCTGTTCAGGCGATTGGCTGCACAGCAGCAAGAGCCTATGGGTACTCAGCAGTGTGAGTCTGAAGCTTTGCATTAATCACTTACATGTCAACAAAATCTTGCATATTTCTACTGAAGATAAAAATGAACGAGGCGAGTCCCCTCCAAGAAACACAGAGTCGTGGCTTTTTAAGTTAGGAAATAATTTACTTGTAGTGAGGACAAGGGCGGAGGAGACAAATGGAAAACTGTGGGCTAGGATCTAGTTCATTCCTCGGGAGAATGTTGTGTAGCATGTGAAATTCCGTGTTCAATTGCGGCACCCGTGAGCCTGCTGTAGTGAGTGTACTTGTAATCCCCAGCACTCAGTAGGACAAAGCAGGGGCATCAGGAGTTCAAAGTCTTCTTTGGTGAGTTAGAGACTAGTCTGGGATATGAGAGGTCCTTTGTTAAATAAATAAGGAAATAAGCAGCCCGGTGGTGTTGGTGTCTGTCTTTAATCCCAGCATGGGGTTGGGGGAATTGGAGGCTGGGGGAGGAGGTGCAGAGACAGGTGAATCTCTATGAGTTTGAAGCCAGCCTGGTCTACAGAGTGAGTTCCAGGACAGCCAGGACTGAGAAACAACAGAGAAACCCTGTTTCAAAAAACAGAAAGAAAGAAAGAAAGAAAGAAAGAAAGAAAGAAAGAAAGAAAGAAGGAAGGAAGGAAGGAAGGAAGGAAGGAAGGAAGGAAGGAAG
>NW_026068771.1:0-2187 GCF_014885135.2 Alexandromys fortis
TTTTTTTTTGGTTTTTGAGACAGGGTTTCTCTGTAGCTTGGAGTCTGTCCTGGAACTCGCTCTAGTCCAGGCTGGCCTCAAACTCACAGAGATCCACCTGTCTCTGCCTCCTGAGTGCTGGGATTAAAGGCACCTGGTTTTGATCCCTAATCTTTAAAAGGAGCAGGGTGTGATATAGATGTCCATCCCATTTGGGATTTAACACTTTGTAATCTCTTGTCTGCATGTTGGTCAGTTGTAGGTGTCTGTGTTAATCACCATCTACTGCTAAAAGAAATTCTTTGATAACGATTGAGAGATATACTAATCTATGGGTATAACAGTCAATAGAAGCCGGTTTCATATTACGTTCATTTTGCATGTTCTCTTCTAGAATCTGTGAGATGTTTAGTCACAGGTTTTTGGCTCCAGTAAGAGCTTGACCTTTTTTGTTGTTGTTGTTTTGTTTGCTTTTTTGAGACAGGGTTTCTCTGTTTAATAGCCCTGCTGTCCTGGAACTTGCTCTGTAGACTAGGCTGGCTACAGAGAAACCCTGTCTCAACCAAAAAAAAAAAAAAAAAGAAAGGAAAGGAAAGGAAAGGAAAGGAAGGAAGGAAGGAAGGAAGGAAGGAAGGAAGGAAGGAAGAAAGAAAGAAAGAAAGAAAGAAAGAAAGAAAGGAAGAAAGGAAGAAAGAAAGAAAAAAGAGAGAAAAAAAATAGAAAAGAAACATGTGCATGGAAATTTCTGTTATTAATTTGGAACTCGTTCTTCCACTTTAGGACCGCAAATTAACTAAAGCTGAGCAGCAACGGTTCAAAGAAGAAGCAGAGATGTTGAAAGGCCTCCAGCATCCCAATATAGTTCGATTTTATGATTCCTGGGAGTCTATATTAAAAGGAAAGAAATGTATTGTGTTAGTGACTGAACTAATGACATCAGGAACCTTAAAGACGTAAGTTGACTCTGATAGTACCTATTGAGATGGAAATCATTTTAAGAAGTCATAAAAATTATAAGTTTTCTAACTTAAGAATTTGTAGAAGAGCTGGGGTTATAGCTCAGTGAAATAGCATTTACTTAGTATATACAAGGGCTTGGTTCCATCCCTAGTAACTATAACAATAAAAAAGAACTTGTAGAATCTATTTTAGATTGATTGAAAAATCAAGATATTAATGAAGTTTGTTAGACTATGCAGTGCTGAAAAGTTAATGTTTGGGGAGATGAAGTTCAATTGATTAAGTGCTTGCCTAGTATGCATTAAACTATGGATTCAATCCCCTGCACACATACAACTAGGAACAGTGGCACCACCTTTAATCTTAGCACTGTGTAGTGTGGTAGAGATAGGAGGATCAGGAGTTGATGGTTATTCCTGGCTACATGATGAATTCATGACCAGCTTGAGCTACATGAGACCATGCCTTAAAAACCCAAAAAGTAGGTAGAGAGATGTTTCATAAGTTAAGAGCTCTTGTTGCTCTTGCAGAGCCTCCTAGCATCATTGTGATGGCTTACAACCAGGGAATCTAGTGACCTCTTCTGACATCAGTGAGTGCCTGGCACGCATTTAGAAAACATACATGCATGCAGGCAAGCCCTCATACATATAAAATAAATAAATCTTAAAACCCCACAAAAGTTAATGTTTTAGATATATCATAAAATTTGAGTTAAAAATTATTATAAATTATGATTGCATTTTAAAAGATAATGACTTGCTAAGGGTTTGGCCCAATTTATACATCTTGCAAGGAATAACTACTGTTTTTTTGTTTGTAACCAACTTTTTATTTGGTATGAATTGATTGTATAATCAGTTGTATATTTACAACTTTATTATTTAAAGTTACAATTTGATTTTTTTTGCTTTTTTGAGACAGGGTTCTCTGTGGCTTTGGAGCCTGTCCTGGAACTAGCTCTTGTAGACCAGGCTGGCCTCGAACTCACAGAGATCCACGTGCTGGGATTAAAGGCATGTGACACCACTACCCAGCCATTTTTCCTAACATTTTACAGTAAAATTTTATGTAGCCATGCCCTCCAGTGAATATATAAGTAATTATTTACACACAGAGAAGAGCTTTCTTTTTACAATGGTGTTTTCATCCCACAACCTCATTCTAGTATGGTTTTTTTTTTTTTTTTTTGGTTTTTCAAGACAGGGTTTCTCTGTGGCTTTGGAGCCTGTCCTGGAACTAGCTCTT
>NW_026068771.1:8456-9082 GCF_014885135.2 Alexandromys fortis
AAAAACAAAAAAAAAAAAAAAAAAAAAAAAGCAATTGTGAGCTACTCAATGCGGGTACTGGAAACCTGGGTCCTCTAGAAGAGCAGCAAATGTCCATTACTGCTGAACCATTTCTCTTTTTCTCTTCTCTTCTTTTCTTTTTCCGGTTTTTTGAGACAGGGTTTTCCTGTGTAGCTTTGGAGCCTGTCCTGGAACTCACTTTGTAGACCAGGCTGGCCTCACAAGAGTTCTAAATACGTCACTACAACCTGCTCAGTCTATATAATGTTGTTACTTGTATGTTCATGTTTTTAGCACCGACCATTGAATAACCAATTGGGGTGATGGGCCCTGGGTCTATTTCTCTTACTCAGCATTTCTTAGTTGCCTATAGTTCTTTGTCTAGAGTTGAAGCCTTATGAACTTTTCCCCTTCCACGTTAATATGTCAAATGGTGCTATTCTTTTTCAGGTTATGTTTAACTAGCCATGTTACTGAGAGACTTCATGGGTGTAGCTTTTCTCTCATTTCTAGGAGACACAATCTCAGCACATTTTCTGTTCCTCTTGTTCTTAAAATCTTTCCTCCCCCCCCCTTTTTTTTGTAATTTTTTTTTTTTTTGGTTTATCGAGACCGGGTTTCTCTGT
>NW_026068772.1:0-3137 GCF_014885135.2 Alexandromys fortis
TTTTACCTTTCATCATAACTACGGAAAACTATAGCTATCTATTCTGCAACTCCATCAAAGTCCTCAGAAGGATATAATATTACCTAAGTAAACAGGAAGTGCATTGCAAGCAACTTCTAAAACTCTAGAATTGACAGAGACATCTCACTGCTTGGACAGTCACCCAAAGTTCTTTTGCAACATTGGGGCATCTGTTTTCAGCCTACAGTCCCAGAAGACATTCCCCTGAAACAGATAATTTGAAGATCTGTTTTGCCTCGTAATGGCAAAGCTCATCAGATGCTTTTTTCTGTGTCCTGCAAAATGTCTGGCCGTACTTTCATGAAGTAGGATTCCTGAAGGACTGTCTCACCTTTAGACAAGTTTAGCAGTCATTTTTTTGTGGGTCCTGCGTGTCCAGTTCATACAGCATACCATCAAGCAGTCCGGGCCAGAGCAGTTTCTTACCTAAATGGTGACCAAACTCTATGAGGAGCCTCTTCAATACCCAGCAACCTCTCTGAAGTAACTGGTGCTGCCAGAAATAGACATATCTCACTGTTGAGAAAAACCTAAGTTCTTAAAACATTTTTAATGCCATAATCTGTATGTCTTTGAAAGATTTGAAGTATACCCATGCACCTGCAATATAGCTCTATATGGAGAAAACCTAATCCAAGCTTGACTATTATAGCTATCTATTAACCTTCTTTTTTTTTAATTTTTTTTTCTATTAACCTTCTTAATTATACATTATATTTTAAAATGAGTTGTACAAACACAATACCTTATTCAAAAGCAGAAATATACATATAACAAAATTGACCTTAAATTTGTATCAACAGACCAAGATTTACACCAATGTAAAGTATTCATCTCTTTAGAATATTCCCCTTTAAATGAAAACAAACATTTATAAACTATATTTGGGAATTTGGACATAGTTCTTTCCAAACTGCTTCCTGCTTTTTGTTGGGCATAATATTTTAGGGGCTTCACAGAGACGTCTTGGGGAATCTTTATTCATCAAACAACACTAGTCTGGAAAGAATCCACAGGTTTTCATCCTCTGTGGAAATAAAAGCACAGCCTTCACTGATATTGCTGGGGCAGAAAGACCTCTCTTCTTGGAGCTGCTGTTCCCCTACTTGCTATGAGCAAATAAGCCCTCTGGAAAAAAAAATGTGACTGCCAAGAAGCTGTGCTAAACTCGTTTTTTTTATGTGTGTGTGTGTCTAGAATTTTTTTAAGGCTCTCTTAGGTTTTATGTGAATGTAGTTGCCCACATTGGTGCCATTCTGTTGGCAGAGACTCCTTGTTCATTCCTGACTGTCTGGACCTGAAATAATCACACAGAAACTATATTCATTAAAACACTGTTTGGCCAATAGCTTAATCATATTTGTAGTTAGCTCTTACTTCTTAAATTGACCCATTCCTATTATTTTGTATTTTACCTCGAGGCTCATGGTTAACAGCTAACATTCCATCAGGCAGGCGTCTTTCTCCTTTGGGGGCTACATGCCATCTCCCTGATCCTGCCTTCTTTTCTCCTCAATCTACTTGGAATTTTAACATTGCTCTATTCTGCCCATCATAGGCCAAAACAGCTTTATTCATTAACCAATAAAAGCAACACATATACAGAAGGACTTCCCACACCCACTGCCTTTATTTTCTACATTTATATACCCAAATCCAAAAGGGGAAGGGGGAAGCAACAGACTTCATTAACATGATCAAAGGAATAGACAGAGCATCTCTGACCTTTGGTCCTGGTGGAGCTGATACACCTCTGTACTCAAAATACTAACTAACCACCCTATGTCAGAACCTCTGTTTTATAGTCACTTGCTGTCAACAACTTGAAAGAACAAAATAAGCTCAAACTCTCTGACCTCTAGACAAGTTGGAGTGGACTCGCATCTGAGGACCCTCACAGTTCCTCCCTTTCAATTTATTTTAATAAAGCCTGTGCTTCTGCTAAAAGACAGATGGTCGTGCCTGGCTTCAGAGTCTTCTCCCCATTTTCCAGACTTACCTGTCACCGGTACATACATTCTATCATGTACAGTCTGTCTTAGGTTGCATGGGGGAAAGATCATACCCATCACTGACTACCAGCCTCTGTAAACAAAGTGTTAAGGGAGAGGGCACCTCCGGGCTCTGTGTACCTTCGAGCCAATTTTCTGTCAAGAGAGTTCACCAGCCATTAGATAATGATATGCAAGCAGATAATTCTTTGTGATACTCCTATGGCTACAATAAGGTCTGCTAATAAAGGAGTGTAGAGTGACCAGAGGTGGGGTCGCCTTCTAAACTGGTCTAGGATGTTGTTGTGCCAGTGTCACAGCACCCCACACAAACCACCACAAAGCCGGAATTCGAAGCAAACACAAACAGGTTTATTACAACCCCAAACTTCGTCCACTGTCCAACACTCCAGTGCAGTGGGTGGAGGAGAGCGGTCCTGAGCATTTACAGGTCAGCATTTACATAGGAAAAACCACAAGTGGATCACAGCCTTGTCAGAGGTCTTGGGGTAGCTGACATTTAACCTGATTCTTTATGGCAAGGAGAAGCACAGAATTAAAGAGTAAAATAGATAAAAATACATCAGGCGTGGTTAGTAGCTGTCATTAGTCATGGTCAGTGACCAATTGTAACCTCATCAGTCATACCCAGGGTGTTGGACTCATTCTAGGAACTTGGGGGGACTTGAGATCATAGATAAGAGGAGTGGTCCTAGTTTAGTTCAAATTTGATCCTCACAATATCTTTAACAGTTTGTAGCTACAATCAAAATCCAAATTTGTTCTTTTAAACATATCAAATCTAAGGATATATCATATTAAAATTTTCTCAGACAAGCTCTACTCTTTTTCTAATCAGTAGCATCTTCATAATAAACTACAAACATTAACAGGTCAATACCATAACTCTAGCATAAACACACAGTTTGTGAAAGCACAATTCTCTTAAATCCATTCTAATCAAAAGACAAAGTTTCTGTGATGGGTGAACTATGAGTCCTTTTCTGTCCTACAGCTCCTATTGTGCCCTGTTTATACTCTTAGGGGATTTTCCTGAGAGTCTCCACAGGGACATCCCCTAAAGACCCTACCACTCCCAATTAGCATCACTGTAAGGAAGAGGCC
>NW_026068772.1:6159-9298 GCF_014885135.2 Alexandromys fortis
CCCTCGCTTCCATTCTCCCTTCAACTAAGAGGCTCCAATAAAGCGTGATTTGCAGAAGAATCCTCGACTCGTGGTCGTCCTTCCCTGCTGGTCAGGGAGTGTGCTGCAACTGGTGCCGAAACCCCGGGATGCTGGGACAAGCTTTGGTACCGAGTGAGGGGCCAAAGAGGATTCAGAGAGACATCAGTGAGTGAGTCTCCCAGGGTCAAGAGGTGCCTCAATGGGTTCCATGCCGACTGACAAGAACCATTAAGGATGATTCAATTGCTCCCCAGCCAATGGAGGAAGGCCATGGTCTGATGGAGGAAGGTCACTGGCTAATAAAGAAACTGGCTTGGCCCATTTTATTGGTTAGAACATAGGTGGGTGGAGTAAACAGAAGAGAATGCTGGGAGGAAGAGGAAGTGAGGTCAGAAGTAATGCAGCTCCTCTCAGAGCCAGATGCCTCAGACAGAGAGGCATGCTCCGCTCTCCGGGGCAGATGCATGCAATGAAGCTCCTCTGACCCAGGATGGACTTAGGCTAGAATCTTCCCGGTAAGTGCACCTTGGGGTGCTTACACAGATGATTAGAAATGGGCTAAATTAATATATGAGAATTAGCCTAGAAGAGGCTGGATAGAAATGGGTCAAGCAGTGTTTAAATGAATACAGTTTGTGTGTTGTTATTTCGGGCATAAGCTAGCCAGGTGGCTGGGGTGCTGGGGACGCAGCCCCGCCGCTCCTATTTCTACAATGGTCCGGTTGAAGATGATGCCGCTGCCATTCCTGATAATGATGGTGATGACAATCCGGATTCGGGCAGAGCAGAGATGGGGAATACTGTCTGCCTTCCCTAAGCCGATTCCTGTTCGCCACATGCCACGGTTTTCCCCCGCTTTTTTTATTACCAACAAGGATTTGGGCCTCCCCATGTTACAGGCTTTTGGTTCAATGGAACCTTTTTAAAATCTGCTAATAATTCTGACCCCTCGCCACCTTTGCAGCCGCGGCTTGCTCCTCATTGCTGGGGGTCTTTTGAGGAGGGAGTAGTCCAGCCCTGGACGGATTGCCAGCCGGCCATGGTGGGCTGGGCGGGGCCTTCTCACTTATTCACATTCTCTCCCGAGCTGCATGGCCCCAGCCCTCAGGTGCATTCTTTTACTTCCGTTTTTTTTTTCTCCGTCAAGATGAAAGAATGACGCCCTATAATAAATGGCTCCTCTGCAGGGTTAATGGCAGTTGCTCTGATCACCCCCCCCTTTTGTGTTACTTCAGGGAGGGCAGGCTGGACAGAGCAACTTTAGTTGTGCTACCTACACCACTAATAAGTGCAAAGTGAGTAATGGTACAATGTTTTTTGCATGCTGCATAGGAGGATGTATAATCTGCTTCTGGCTAATATGCTGCCTCCGAGCTCAGACATCTCGAGATAAAGTTGCGGTTCTACAAGCATTAGCCGCTTTAAAGAATGGTGATTCACCCCAAGTATGGTTACAAAACGTTTGGCAGCTCTGAACACACCTTGCCCTTTGTGCAGCGGATTATTTTTGAACAAAGTACCAAGGAATGTCAGAGAGCCATAGCACCGGTCAGGCACAAGAAATTGGATGCCTGGATAAAGGCTTGTAGAGAGATGGGGGTCCCTTGACTAATGCGGGACTTGCAGCCGCTATCTGTCCTAAAAGGCCAATAGGTTTGTTCCTTGCATAGCCTTTGCACTCTCAGGGAGAAATTCTCCATTGCACTGAGGAAGGTACGCATTTTTACTCTGAGTACTGCCTTTGCACCTCCCAGGAGTTTATTCCATTGCACGGGAGAAGGAGAACCAGGAGTTTTGGGCCTCCTTTGATCGGTCCTCACATTATGAGGTGAGGACCTAAACGGGAGTAAGACCTTCTCACTGGCCTAAAGAGAAAAACAAAAAGGGGGAGCTCTCCATGACTTCATGGTACCTGTCCCTTATTCCCAAGAGGTCTGTAGTGCTGTTACATCATAAACTTGGTGCTGCACAAGGCATTCTCTTTGATTTCTTTTTTAGCAAAGGTGTTAAACGATTTGTCTCTTTCTCCTAATGGAAAAACTAGCTGTTCATACCTGGAAATAAACGCTTTTGGAGGTCGACTTTATGCTCCAGTCCTTTCTTAGAATACACTGGTCTGCAGTGTGGAGGGCTGTCTGAGAGACTCAGCTGACACTCAAAATCTTCACACAGGTTACCGAGGGAAGATGACTGATTGGAAGCTGTCTCTGTGTGACACAGTGAATGAAACCCATCAGAATAACAAAGCACAGGCTCTATTCCAAAGGGGAAGAATTGGAAGAAGAATAGAACCACACAGAAGGGAAGCTGAAGCTTAATCCAGAAGGTAATAAACAACCCTGGTGAAGAGACCACTAGTCCCAACCACATGACAAAATCAGAATCCTCAAAAGCTACAAGTCCAAAGGATGGTTCTGGGGAGGCAGTGACTCCTCTGACATCGTGGGTAAACAGTGGAGAGGAGGCCCACTTTGTCACTTCACTGGGTGCTAGCTGGGTAGAGAACCCACTGCTTAGCACTGAACTACTCTGGGGTCCTGATAACAAGAAACAATCTCAGATAAGTGATCCTGGTGCTGGCCTGCCACAGTTCCGGGGTAGGAGACAGCTGTGGAAGGTAAGCATGGGGCATTAAAGGCCTGGGCACTGACATGCTAAAAAGTTCAGGAAGTAGGAGGCTGGACTCAGAAAAGGAAGCCTGGGACTGGAGGGACGGCTCAGAGGTCAAGAGCACAAGCTGGAAGGCAGAGGCAGGCAAATCTTTGTGAGTTTGAGGTCAGCCAGATCTACAGAGCAGGTTCCAAGACAGCCAGGGCTGTTGCACAGAGAAACCCTGTCTCGAAAAAGAAAAAGAAAAAGAAAAAGAAAAAAAAAGAAATAATAATCTCTTGTTTCTCATTACCAAAATTAAATATAACTATAAACCACCAGCAAGAAAATCTATAAAACTTTATAAACACACGGAGATTAAACAATAAATACCAGCATGTCATTGATGAAACCAGTGTAATGGTCTGCTCTGTCCCTTTAAGAGACAAGCCATGCCCACTCACTCCCCATACCCCCATTTGCCAATGCAAGCTGATCTTCAGCTTCCAGCCTGAGTTATTTCCTCTCT